>NC_056053.1:10658363-10958363 GCF_004379255.2 Salvia splendens | reverse complement strand
GAATTTCCAACTCCAGAATGATGCAAGAACAAGGAATTGGTGAAGGATTGGTGGAGAAGGAGAGGAAGAGAGAGACGTGTTGTCACGGCCGCCCTTACTAAGGATAGTAAAGATGGGGAAATCGTGACTAGGGAAGGGACTAAGGAGCGGGGAAGAAGAAGGGGAAAACAATGAAAGACAACATCTTCAACAAAGCTTCAAAAGAAAAGTTTTAATCAATTAAACAATTAAGCAGTGGGTTAATATCTCAAGGTAATTAATGTCATAAAGTAGTGTAGAGCAAAATGAAAGACTTTATCAAGAACGATTCGAAACAAGGCAGCGGAATAAAGTATCTAGAGAGAGTCATAGGGAGACGCCTATGTATGAAGACACGACGCATCCAGAATTTCTTAAGGCTCTACTCAACATCCATCGCAACACCCCGTTCAGCCTGCACATAAAGAAAACATATGCAGGGCTGAGTATTTGATATACTCAGTGAACACACGCTAAAATATTTGATAAAAGTTATGTCATCCATACCATAGTGAACTCGAGTTTTAACATTTTAGAAAAGAAATATCATCGAGTATCACAAAAACATTTTCATAATCTGGCCAGGCAAAACAATCTCCCCACTTTCTCAACAATCAATCATTCACATCCTCTTACCATAGTGCAACGAAAGTGTGGCCACACTGTCCGCCCACGAGACCGGCCGACTAGCAAGGATAGCTCCCGATCCCCTCTGGGTACACAGCCTGATAGGGTTTGCGGCCCTACTCAGACCCGAATTCGTTTATTATAGCCCTATAGACTAATGGAGCGAACTCACAAACTAGGCATCAAGCACAATCTCAATATAGCCCTATAGCCTAACGGAGCAAGATCAAACGAACTAGGCATCAGGCAACAATCTCAACATCAAAACAATCACGACATGACATAACACTTTAAACCACCCTTATAGCTCCACAATCATACTTTTGAAACGTAAAAGAGTTTAGTAAAGAAAGCCCACAGTAAAACTTTAGTTCGAAAGCCCACCTCGATTGCTTACAAACACGGTTCACAACTTTATTGAAATCCTTGCTCTTCGTACCCACGTACGCACAACAACCCTTATCAACATCATAACCACATAATACAACACAATCAGGTTTTCTATTATTACAATTATCATTCATGTCCTATCATTCCTTTCATCGTTTTCTTAGATTGCCCATCCCCAAACGTTCATCAACAAAAACAAAACGAACACTCAAGCATACATCAACGTGTAACACATAGCCACATCATAGGATACATTTCTTATTCACACATGTATCATTTATTCACTCAAAACTTGACAATAAGTATTATTTTAACATGACAGAAATCTGGCAGAACTTCACAGTCGTTTTGTAAAAATCATTAAAAATCCATCCAACCTCCGTCAAGTATCAAGTATCATCTAGTTACACTTTCACATCAAAATCACATCTTTAGGTCGGTCAAATCAAAAACGAAACATACTGGACGAGAATACAAATTCTGACAGAACTGCGCAGTTAACTTTAAAAATTCATTTAAAATTCAGCTTTCGTCAAACGAAGCTGCAATTTATACACAAGACAGAAGACATCTCAAATGTTACTCAGTTAAAAATTCGTGCCAAAATAAGACCATTTGGTCGGTCAAACACATGTCGGAATCTATTGTCCGAACACCACAGTTTTCATGCTTCGCAAATTCGAATTAGGGTTTATCTATTCATTCATCCAAACACATATATTCATACTTCCAACACATAATCATGCTTCAAAAGATCTCACAACCATGTTCTCATATATTCACATATCATTCACCAACGAATCATCCACAACCTCACACATACACATACATAAACGCATATCCACATACTTTCTCATGCAAAACATCAATCCCAACCAATTAATTTTTAGATCTATGATTTCTACACTCACTATATGCATGAGGGGATCAAGAAACATGGGTTCAATGGAAAGGATGAGAAAGAGAATTCAATTATACATTTCTTGTTCAAAAACAATCGGTAGGAAAGATAATTGATGCGATTCTTCGATGAATCTTGAATTTCCAACTCCAAATTGATGCCAGAACAAAGGATTGGTGAAGAATTGGTGGAGAAGGAGAGGAAGAGAGGAAAAAAAATGTGTGGGAGGAGAGAAGAGAGGGAGGCGAAAAATATGAGGGCTAGGGTTAGGGTTCTTTTAATTTATAGTCTAGGATAAATCCCACAATTAAATAAAACAAATAAAATTGTGGAAGAATAAAATAGAGGTATCAAAGAAGGAAAGAGTCAAATCCAAATTAAAATAGGATATGGAGGGATTTGACAAAATATGGTTAGATTTAATTGGATTTAAATTCAAGAAGGAAATTAAACAAGATACCAATTAAATCTACAAAAATAATTCATCCTCCTAATCAATAGGGTATTTTCGAAAATCTCAAGGGATGGCATAATTTGGTTTGAATTTAATTTGGATAAATATCCCAAAGCAATTAATTAAATCCAAGAAAGAAAGTATTATTTCCAATAAATAGGAGGGCCGAAAATTTCTAATAAAATGGCTAGAATGATTATGCATGATCCCACTTAATTTAATTCACACATTGGAAGCTTAATCACATTAACTCACATAACCCACAACAACTAATTTCACATAATTAACTCAAACCCATAGAGACTCAATTTCCACAAAAGAAATTCTTATTCAACATCCACATTAATAGAAATAGAAGTCGCAAAATTTCGGGGTGCTACATCCTTCCCCTCTTTACAGAAATTTCGTCCCGAAATTTGGTCGTCTTACAAAAATAACTCGGGGTACTTTTCTTTCATCCTATCTTCTAACTCCCACGTGGCTTCCTATGTTCGCATGCTTATGTCGTAGTACTTTCACACTTTCTCACACATAGCACACATTTACAACATCATGTCGCTCATGATCATGTTCCAACATAATCGTATCATCACATTAGCATATTCACACATAACTTCCATACACATGCACACTCTTGCCAATACACCCTTATCATATCATCATCAATTTCATATTCTTTCAATAACTTAAAACATACCTCACTTTCTTGTGGTTGAGCGTGATGCTTCGGATGTTGAGCCTTCGTGTCACTTTTAGTCTAGGGGTACTAATCTAGACTTAAGGTAAAAGAAGACTCTCGGACCAAAGCGAAAGAACGAAGCTCTGATACAACTTTGTCACGGCCGCCCTTACTAAAGATAGTAAAGACGGGGAAATCGTGACTAGGGAAGGGACTAAGGAGCGGGGAAGAAGAAGGGGAAAATAATGAAAGACAACATCTTAAACAAAGCTTCAAAAGAAAAGTTTTATTCGATTAAACAATTAAGCAGCGGGTTAATATCTCAAGGTAATTAATGTCATAAAGTAGTGTAGAGCAAAACGAAAGACTTTATCAAGAATGATTCGAAACAAGGCAGCGGAATAAAGGTATCTAGAGAGAGTCATAGGAAGACGCCTATGTATGAAGACACGACGCATCCGGAATTTCTTAAGGCTCGACTCAACATCCATCGCAATACCCCGCTCAGCCTGCACATAAAGAAAACATATGCAGGGCTGAGTATTTGATATACTCAGTGAACACACGATAACATATTTGATAAAAGTTATGTCATCCATACCATAGTTGTCACGGCCGCCCTTACTAAGGATAGTGAAGACGGGGAAAACGTGATGAGGGGAGGGACTAAGGAGCGGGGAAGAAATGGGGGACACAATAAAAGTTGACACTTAATGCAAAAATTTGATTGACTTCCAAAAGGGAAAATACTTTAGTCTACAAAAACATTTTAGTTTATCAAAAGTAAGCAGCAAAATAAAGTCTTAAAGTATTTGACACAATAAAGTCATACGAAGTAAAGTAAACTCTTGTGACATCAGTTTTCAAATGTAGCAGCGGAAATAAGTTATCAAAGAGAGTCATAGAATGAAGCCTATGTATGAGGACACAACGCATCCTAATTTCCTAAGCCGACTCAACATCCATCGCAACACCCCGCTCAACCTCCACATAAAGAAAACATATGCAGGGCTGAGTATTTGATATACTCAGTGAACACACGTCAAAATATTTGATAAAAGTTATGTCATCCATACCATAGTGAACTCGAGTTTTAACATTTTAGAAAAGAAATATCATCGAGTATCACAAAAACATTTTCATAATCTGGCCAGGCAAAACAATCTCCCCACTTTCTCCACAATCAATCAATCACATCCTCTTACCATAGTGCGACGAAAGTGTGGCCACACTATTCACCCACAAGACCGGCCGACTAGCAAGGATAGCTCCCGATCCCCTCTGGGTACACAGCCTGATAGGGTTTGCGGCCCTACTCAGACCCGAATTCGTTTATTATAGCCCTATAGACTAATGGAGCGAACTCACAAATTAGGCATCAAGCACAATCTCAACATAGCCCTATAGCTTAACGGAGCAAGCTCAAACGAACTAGGCATCAGGCAACAATCTCAACATCAAAACAATCACGGCATGACATAACACTTTAAACCACCCTTATAGCTCCACAATCATACTTTTGAAACGTAAAAGAGTTTAGTAAAGAAAGTCCACAGTAAAACTTTAGTTCGAAAGCCCACCTCGATTGCTTACAAACACGAATCACAACTTTATTGAAATCCTTGCTCTTCTTACCCACGTACGCACAACAACCCTTATCAACATCATAACCACGTAATACAACATAATCAGTTTTCTATCAACACATTACTCATGCATGCCCTATCGTTCCTGCCATCGTTTTCTTAGATTGCCCATCCCCACACGTTCATCAACAAAAACGAAATGAACACTCAAGCATACATCAACGTGTAACACATAGCCACATCATATGATACATTTCTTATTCACACATGTATCATTTATTCACTCAAAACTTGACAACAAATATTATTTTAACATGACAGAAATCTGGCAGAACTGCGCAGTCATTTTGTAGAAATCATTAAAAATCCACCCGACCTCCGTAGGGGCTGAAATTTTATCACAACAAAGTAGACACATCAAGGATCATCTAGTTAAAATTTCACATCAAAATTAGATCTTTAGGTCGGTCAAATCAAAAACGAAACTCACTGGACGAGAATACACATTCTGACAGAACTGCGCAGTTAACTTTAAAAATTCATTTAAAATTCATATTTCGTCAAACGAGGCTGAAATTTACACAACACAGGAAGACCTCTCAAAATTTACTCAGTAAAACTTTCGTGCCAAAATAAGACCGTTTGGTCGGTCAAACACACGTCGGAATCTACTGTCCGAACACCACAGTTTTCATGCTTTACAAATTCGAATTAGGGTTTATCTGTCATTCATCCAAACACATATATTCATGCTTCCAACACATAATCATGCTTCAAAAAGATCTCAAAACCAAGTTCTCATATATTAACATATCATTCACCAACGAATCATCCACAACCTCACACATACACATACATAAACGCATATCCACATACTTTCTCATGCAAAACATCAATCCCAACCGATTAATTTTTAGATCTTTGATTTCTACACTCACTATACGCATGAGGGAATAAAGAAACATTGGTTCAATGGAAAGGATGAGAAAGAGAATTCAAATATACCTTTCTTGTTCAAAAACAATCGGTAGGAAAGATAATTAATGCGATTCTTCGATGAATCTTGAATTTTCAACTCCAAATTGATGCAAGAACAAATGATTGGTGAAGAATTGGTGGAGAAGGAGAGGAAGAGAGGAAAGAAAACGTGTGGGAGGAGAGAAGAGAGGGAGGCGAAAAATATAAGGGTTAGGGTTAGGGTTCTTTTAATTTATAGTCTAGGATAAATCCCACAATAAAATAAAATAATTAAATTGTGGGGGAATAAAATAAAATCCCACAATTAAAAATGAAAATAGGCGTGTGGAATGGGAGAGATCAAGGAAAAAAAATACTTAAATCCTCAAATCAAATAGGAATAGGATTTAAATTTGGTAAGATGTGGTAAGATTTAATTGGATTTTAAATCAAGGAATGAGACAAACAAGATACCAATTAAATCCACAAAATAATTCCTTCTCCTAATTACTAGGAGATTTAAAAAATTTCAAGGGATGGCATAATTTGGTTTGGATTTAATTTGGATAAATATCCCAAAGCAATTAATTAAATCCAAGAAAGAAAGTATTATTTCCAATAAATAGGAGGACCGAAAATTTCAAATAAAATGGCTAGAATGATTATGCATTATCCCATTTAAGTTAATGCAAACATTGGAAGTTTAATCACATTAACTCACATAACTCACAACAACTAATTTCACATAATTAACTCAAACACATAGAGACTCAATTTACACAAAAGAAATTCTCATTCAACATCCACATTAATTAAAATAAAATAAGCCATCAAATAAAAATAATTAAAAAGAGTCACAATTTTTCGGGGTGCTACAATAGTGAACTAGAGTTTTAACATTTTAGAAAAGAAATATCATCGAGTATCACAAAAATATTTTCGTAGACTGGCCAGTCAAAACAATCTCCCCACTTTCATCACAATCAATCAATCACATCCTCTTACCATAGTGCGACGAAAGTGTGGCCACACTATTCACCCACGAGACCGGCCGACTAGCAAGGACGACTCCCGATCCCACCTGTGTACACAGCCTGATAGGGTTTGCGGCCCTACTCAGACACGAATTCGTTTCACACATAGCCCTATAGCCTAATGGAGCGAACTCACAAACTAGGCATCAAGCACAACCTCAACATAGCCCTATAGCCTAACAGAGTTAACTCAAACGAACTAGGCATCAGGCACACAATCTCAATCAAAACAATCCATTGCATGACATAACACTTTAAACCACCCTTATAGCTCCACAATCATACTTTTGAAACGTAAAAGAGTTTAGTTAAAGAAAGCTGTCACGCCCGCATTTTTTAAGGATAGAAAACACAGTTGATCGTGGCTAGGGGAGGATTAAAGAAGCGAGGAAGAAAGGGGAAAAACATACACATTTGACCAAAAATTTAATAACTGGATTAACTTTGAAAACGTCATAATATTATCCTAACAATAATACCAACTCTAAGTAAATAAAGAATGGAAAATAAACAATTTTCAAACGAGTTAGACTCTGCACGAATAAACAATTCTAAAGAAAAAGACTCTTAGCGGAAGCGTTCAAGACACGGAAAATGTCGAGTATGAAGACACGACAAATCCAACAATTATTAATCATGACAAAACAATCTATGATCTCTGCTCAACATCCTCCACGTGCATCGCCGCTCAATCTGCACATTAAGAAAAATAATATGCAGGGCTGAGTACTTGATGCACTCGGTGGACACATGCCAAAACATAGTTTGTCAAGCCATAATCAAGTGACCTTGGGGGTTTTAATTAAAAGAAACCCATGTACACCAAAAACATATATTTCACAAGTTCGGTCGGCCGACCATTTTCCATCCACATTCACCATCACCATATCTGAACATACATGACAAGGAACGTGGCCACGAACCAAGTCACTAGACCGGCAAACTCCAAAGAGATAGCACACGATCTACGGGGTGTACACTAGTCCGAGCAGGGTTTACGGCCCTACTGGGACCCGAATTTGATGTAACATACATGGCATAGCCACTTCAGATAGGTTCATTCAAATACAAAACATGGCAAGACAAACACTTTCCACCTCCTTTCACATAAAAAGTATTTAGGACAAAATCCTTATTTAAAAAGAAAGCCCACCTCAAATGCTTACTCCTCAATCACTTTCTGTTCCCACCGCAAACAACGTGCACAAGTTCACCCTTTTCGAAATAACATGATATGCAAAAATCAGACTTTGCAAAATAAATCAATTTAACAATGCATGCATCCTAAGTGTGTGCTCAATTTATCCTTCGTTCACATATAATAAAACATATTTATCAATTAACCACCCTAGTTCCCAACATAGAAAACTCTCGGTCATCACCGAAATTAGGCGGTATGTAAAATTCCAATACAATAAATCCAACTTGTTAATAAACTGTACCAACCCAATTAAACGAAATTGTAAAAATGAAAAAGAAACTGTGTAACTTAATATACTCCCAAACAGTACACGCTTACTCCCTATCACACAAAAAGACAAAACTTAAATAAGAGAATTTAAGAAATATACTCCCAATCACATCCGTGTACATACCCCTTTCGCAACACACGTATTATGTATACAAATTGGTAGTATTGCAAGTTTTAAAATTGGACGATAGCTTTTCAAACCTCAAAACGGTTTTAAAATTGCATTTTGAAGTATAAAAGCGCCGACACAGAATAATATTGTCACAAAATTGTGTGTAATCTTTTTTGTATTCTGTATCCATTTAAATTAGTACTATACTTTATCATAGTCGAGCTTCGTTACATTGCAATATAGTGACCCTAATACGGTAAAAACCCAAACCTTGAAACCTAAATCCTAAACCCTTAACGTTAAAATATAATCATCATGACCAACAAATGAGCCAAATATTAGTAAAATCCTCCCTCCGTCCCAGTTCAATTTTACTTTGTTAATCACTTTAAAACAAACTTTAATAATAGAAAAAAATAAAAAGAATATCATAACTTCATGTTATACAATATGAAGAGTATTGGAAATATGGAGGGAGTGAAAAACGTGATGAAAAAAAGAATATATGAGTGGATAAATTACCAAATGTCATATATTTATAGTCCAAAAAATAGAAGATAACTCCTCAAAACCTTTTCACTTTCTTCACCTATTATTAAAAATTTTAAAACCTTTTAATTTCCCAAAAATTAAAAACTAAGCGTTACGTAAATGTTATCAAATTTTGGAAAATGAATGACAATAATTTCCGCCATTGTATTTGTATGAAATGAGTAACGAATAAATGTATAATAAATTTTGGAAAATGAAATGGAAGGGCCATTGAAGCAATAATCTCAGAATTTACTTTACAACATTTCGGTTAATCCACATACTCATACAACAAAATGTTGTTATTCCTCATACTTATAAATACCAATCAATAGCAATATTAAATCTCCGTAAATATCATTATGGATTTTATATAATTGTATAAAATACTTCAACACCAATGGTATTATTTATTGGAGCCGAAGTAGTGTTTAGTTGAAGCTAGACTTGTATTCTATCTTTAAATATTAAATATAGAGTTATTTCATTAAATTACATGACTTTTGTTAATTAAAATATACTACTATTAAACATACCATTTGACTTTTTATAATTTACTAATATGTATTATGTCTAATTCTGTGTATTTTTTTATTATTTATATTACTTGAATTAGCATTTTAATTAAATTCACAATATATGCTGTAATTTATTTAAGTGAAGCCAATTTAATCAATTGGTCCAATAAATAAGTAAGAAAATTAGATTAAACAACAAAATTTAAAAAATTTAACACATAATCAAATTTATTTATTAACAAAATTAAATGGTAATCATCTATTTAATAAAATAAGTGGACCAACAAATTAGAAATCCCTTTTAAGTTCATTACAAATCAAGAGTTGATATGATACATATTTATTAGGCTAAATAATAGTACTCCCGCCTCCATTTATCTATCTCCCTAGCTTCGCCCCATCCATCATTTTCTTTGTAAATCCCATTTCTGCCCATAGATGTCGCTGATCATCTCTCGTCGGAGAAAGAGAATGCCCCGCCCGTCAGCTCGGCAGCCTCTACATCTCTATACTTCTGCCTCTTCCTCCGTTGTATTTCTTATGCAGCGGTGAGAAAACACCTTGGATTATCATCCTCGTTTGCGACTGTGGCTTACTAACCATGTTAGGGATCTGCAGTGACCAAGCCGACATCGAAGAGAGAGATGCCGTTTCCCAATTATCGAGATCATCATCTCCAGCATTCACCACTGATTTGGGCGTGGCTTATCCTCCCGTATAAACGGCACGGACGCATGATTCATGTTGAATTTTGGAATTTTGTTGGAAAAAATTGTTTTGTGAGAAGTATTTATAGAGATTTTGCTTTGTTCCATACCAAGAGTCTCTTTGATTCAATGACTCTTCACTCTTCTTATTCCTATGGTAATTCATATGTTCATGAGTATTGATGGTAGAATTAAAAGAAAATTAAGTAGTATTATGTTAATTGTCAGTAACGGCAGAATGAGGAGAGACAAATAATCTACTCTAGCTGTTATTCTAATTTTAACGGCATAAAGGGAATTAAATATAACCATGAATTGTTAATGAATGCCTTTCTAGTTACCAAATTACCATGTATTTATAGTTGATATAAAAATATGAGGAACCTATTTCAAAACCTTTTCGTTTTACCCACCTTTCAAAATCTTTTCAGTTTCTAAATTTATTATAAGGGCTCTACGAAACTTTTCATTTCCTTGAATTTATAACACATCTATCGATTTTTTATATGCATATTATAATGAATCATACACAATTGATGTCCTTTGAATTAAATTGTCAACGTATGGGATGAGTTATGAGAATTTATTTATTTAATTGTATTGCACCAAAGTTGCCAAGGCTTATAAGGTGAACAAAATTTCATATGTTCATGAGTATTGATGGTAGAATTAAAAGAAAATTAAGTAGTATTATGTTAATTGTCAGTAACGGCAGAATGAAGAGAGACAAATAATCTACTCTAGCTGTTATTCTAATTTTAACGGCATAAAGGGAATTAAATATAACCATGAATTGTTAATGAATGCCTTTCTAGTTACCAAATTACCATGTATTTATAGTTGATATAAAAATATGAGGAACCTATTTCAAAACCTTTTCGTTTTACCCACCTTTCAAAATCTTTTCAGTTTCTAAATTTATTATAAGGGCTCTACGAAACTTTTCATTTCCTTGAATTTATAACACATCTATCGATTTTTTATATGCATATTATAACGAATCATATACAATTGATGTCCTTTGAATTAAATTGTCAACGTATGGGATGAGTTATGAGAATTTATTTATTTAATTGTATTGCACCAAAGTTGCCAAGGCTTATAAGGTGAACAAAATTTGTAAACGTATAAGAACCAAAATTTTTAATTCCCAAAATGCCCCCAAAACTCAACTTTTATATATTTACAGATTTAATATCAATTTCCCACTTTAAAACTATTATATACTAAAACTAATTGACCCTATAAAATAATATAATTAGTAGTGCTTAACAATCAAAATTAGAAAAACAAACAAAGTCAGCAACAACGTATATATACTCCCTACCCAAACCAACTCCTTTTTCTCAATCAAAACCCACTTAGTCCAAGGCAAGAATGGCCAAATAAGAGTATAAAAAAATATACCAACACTTAAAAGAAAAAGCAATAGCAGCCCAGAATACTCTCTGCCACCACACGTCTCCCAGCCTCCTTCTTCATTCAATTTTATTAACACTCCCATCTCTCTCTCTATCTCAAGTCTCTCTCTCCCATCGCCATTCTTCCCCAAATTCACCACAACCATTCCCTCAATACCATGCTCAAGTTCTTGTCTCTATATCCAAGTAGACACAAAAAACCCCTAAAACAGATTCTCTCCTTCTCGCTCGCTGCTGTACCCGCAGCCGCCGTCCATAGCAGCTGCGCCGTCACCGCTTCTTCGTCGCCGAGCAGCACCGCTCGCACAACAGGTAAGTTCCATCCCCTTTTCCCCATTCTAAACCCTTTATTAAATTCTTTAATTATTCAAATATCAAATATTAGTGACCAGAAGTATCTTCCATAATTAAGGTTGAAGAGATAAAACCAAAAGGGCAACTTCTAATAGCATTAAAGGTCAAGGCTTTAACAAGAACAATCAACCAATATTTTTTTTCAGGAGTTTTAATCGTGTGAGCTACTGTAAATATGTGAAACTAAGACATGGGATGGAATGCAGAGGATTCAGAAAAAAAAATAGTGGATATACCTTCACGGAAGAAGCAGAATTTGCAGAAGAGAAGGTATTGAAAATGATCACAACTCTCTGAGTTTCTCCTCCCCACTCTGATTTCAAAATTTTTGATTATGGAATCGAACAATATGCAGATTTTTGAACTCAATGGGAGAAGAAGAAATTACCTTCAATGAAGGGAAGAGCTGTAGGAACGACGGTTTGTTGAGATTGTGGGAGGAGATGTATAAATGGAGTTAATAGAGAGTTTATGGTTGGAGATTTTTAAGGAGAGAAGGAGATATGGAGAAAACCGAATAAAAGTGGGATTGGGAGAAATTTATTTGACTAAAATTTGACTGCAGGAGGAGTAGAATAATTATTTATTATTTTGGCTTCTCAAAAATTGATCAACTAAAAAGAAATATAGGCTAGAACAATAGAGATAAATGATAGGCCCAAATATATATAATTTTAGTAAATTGATTAAATTGTGGTGTTTTATTATTTTAGTACTTTGGTGTTATTCCAAGCACATTGTAAACGAACGCCCAAATTTCCCCATCGACGACTCTCACGTTAATCTCGTCGACAACTTACACCACACAATTAATCAACAATAACTCAAGCATTCACTATTTCCATTCACAACCAAACGAAACAAACACGGTATTTTATTCTAGGTCTATCACTCGCTCGTTCTCAAAACAAAAAACATAACTTAAAAAGATAGGAAAAAAAGGGTATTACAATCTACCCATCTTCACAAAAATTTCGTCCCGAAATTTGCTTAGATCATTCAAACAATTCTGGGTACTTCTCCCTTATCTTGTCTTCCAATTCCCACGTAGCTTCCTCAACGCCATGATTTCCCCACCGGACCTTCACCGAAGCAATAGACTTATTTCTCAACCCTTGCACCTTCCGATCCAGAATGGCTTCGGGCTTTTCTTCGTAACTCAAATTCGGATTCAAAATCATCATCTCCTCTTGATGAATTATGTGGTTAGGGTCGAACACATACTTTCTCAATTGTGACACATGGAAAGCGTTGTGTACTCTCCCAAAGCTTGGTGGTAGCGCCAATCTATATGCTACGGTGCCCACTCTGTCAAGAATCTCATAAGGCCCAATAAATCTTGGTCTCAACTTGCCTTTCACACCGAACCGAGTTATTCCTTTTGATGGAGCTACCTTCAGAAAAACTTTATCTCCAGCCTCAAATTGGAGATCGGTTCTTCGAACATTAGCATATGATTTCTGTCGATCCTGAGCTTCCTTGATCCTCTCACGAATTTGTCGAACAATCTCAATCATTTCTTCCACCGAGTCTGGTCCAAGAACTCTTCTCTCACCCACTTCATCCCAGTAAAGTGGTGATCTACACTTCTTCCCATATAATGCCTCATACGGGGCCATGTTAATAGTCGCCTGATAACTATTGTTGTAAGCGAACTCTATTAGTGGCAACACTTCCTCCCAACCTACTCCTCGATCTAGCACTACGGCTCTCAACATATCCTCCAAAGTCTGTATCGTCCTCTCTGATTGCCCATTAGTCTGCGGGTGGAATGCAGTGCTGAAATTCAACTTAGTGCCTAACTCTCGTTGTAGGCTCATCCAAAATCTAGAGGTAAACTTCGCATCACGATCACATGTAATAGTCACTGGTACTCCATATAAGCGTATGATCTCTTTCACATACATCTTAGACAACTTATTGGCCCCATAGGTATCACGAATCGGTACAAAGTGAGCAGATTTTATGAGACGATCAATAATCACCCAAATAACAGTGTTTCCTCTTTGGGATCTCGGTAATCTTGTCACAAAGTCCATTGTAATGTGCTCCCATTTCCACTCCGGTATCTCAAGTGGTTGTAGTCTCCCATAAGGTCGTTGATGTAGAGCTTTCACTTGCTGACATGCTAGACACCTCTCCACAAATGCCGCTACATGCTTTTTCATGCCATTCCACCAAAACTGCCTCTTTATATCTCGATACATCTTGGTACTCCCCGGGTGCGCAGTATACGGTGTTTCATGTGCTTCCCTCATGATTTCATTCCTAATCCCTTCGTCTCTGGGCACGCACAACCTGCCCTTGAATGTGAGGGCATTATCTGCCTCCTCGTGAAAATATTCTTGCTCCCATGTCCTTACTTCCGAACGGATTTTCTCAAGTAAAGTGTCACGTCTTTTAGCTTCCACGATTCTAGCCCTTAGGTCGGGTTCCATTACCAAGGTGGCGATCCTTCCTTCCACTGTCTCGGGTGCTCTCACTACCTCCAATCGCATTTTACTGAACTCTCGTATCAAGTTCTCTTCGTTCGTGAGAAAAGTGGCCAATTGAGGTTGAGACTTTATACTTAGGGCATCAGCCACTACATTCGCTTTTCCTAGTTTATACTGCAATCATAATCCTTCACCAACTCAAGCCATCTACGCTGGTGCATGTTCAAATCCTTTTGTTCAAAGAAGTACTTGAGGCTTTTATGGTCCGTATATATCTCACATGAACTCCATAAAGATGGTGTCTCCAAAACTTCAAAGCATGTACAACTGCTGCCAACTCCAGGTCATGCATCGGATAGTTCAACTCATGTGGCCGCAACTGCCTTGATGCATACGCAATCACTTTCCCATTCTGCATAAGTACACATCCAAGTCCAACTTTTGATGCATCGGTATACACCACATAGTTAGTGTCCGGCTCTGGCACTGCGAGAATTGGTGCGGTGGTCAACTTCTCTTTTAGTAACTGAAAACTGGCCTCACACTCCGGCGTCCAATTCACTTTGACCCCCTTGTTTAGTTGTCAATGAATCTCCGATAATATCCCGCCAGTCCTAGAAAACTCTGAATTTCATTAGGTGTGGTTGGTGATTTCCATTTCTGTACAGCTTCCACTTTTGCTGGGTCTACTCGAATTCCATCTGCGCTCACTATGTGCCCAAGGAAATTCACTTCTTTGAGCCATAACTCACACTTACTGTACTTGGCGTAGAGTTTCACGGCCCTTAACGTCTCCAAGGTAGTCCTCAAATGTTCTTCATGTTCCTCCTCGTTCTTTGAGTAGATAAGGACATCGTCTATAAAGACTAAGACAAACTTGTCCAAGTATGGATGGAACACACGATTCATAAGGTCCATAAATACAGCCGGTGCATTTGTCAATCCGAAAGGCATCACTATAAACTCATAATGGCCGTATCTAGTTCGGAAAGCCGTCTTGGGTACATCTTCTCGTCGGACTCTCAGTTGATGGTATCCCGATCTCAAATCCATTTTCGAGAATACTCTAGCTCCACGGAGTTGATCAAATAAATCATCTATCCTCGGCAGTGGATACTTGTTCTTGAGTGTCATCTTGTTCAACTCTCGATAATCTATGCACATCCTCAGTGTTCCATCCTTCTTCTTCACGAACAACACTGGTGCTCCCCACGGCGACACACAGGGTCTAATGAAACCCAAGTCTAGCAACTCTTGTAGTTGTATCTTAAGTTCTTCCAATTCCTTAGGCGCCATACGGTATGGTGCCTTAGATGTCGGTGCTGATCCTGGCTCCAGATCAATTGTAAACTTCAAGTGTCTATCGGGTGGTGGTCCTAGCAAGGCGTTAGGAAAAACGTCTGCAAATTCTTTCACTACGACCACATCCTCTATGCTTCTTTCTTTCTTCTCCTCTCCATTTAGGTAGACGAGATACGCTGGGCATCCATTCCTCATCATAGTCATCGCTTGAAGTGCAGAAATTATGGACTTGCGTCGATTCATAGAAATCCCATAAAATGTAGTCGGCTCCTTTCCCAGGGTTTGAAAAGAGATCTCTCTCTCTTTACAGCGAATGGTAACATGATTCTCGGCCAACGAATCCATTCCCAAAATTATATCTACACCCCCCATTGACATAACTTGTAATTTATGTGCAACTAGCTTAAGTTCTCCCATAGTAAATTCTACATTCGAGCAAATTTGAGAAATATCTATAGTTCCTCCTAAGGGTGAAGTCACACTCATTCTCTGTTCAGTTCTATTGATAGGCAGTTCTAAAGTATTCACACATGATGCTGATATAAAAGAATGTGATGCACCCGTATCAAACAAAACAACAATAGGCATGTCGAGGAGCGTGCCCATACCTGCCAAGTTTCCTTGCTCTTGATTCCCTTGCCGGTTCGTCGGCTGTTTCCCTTTTACAGCATATGCCCTCACCTGAGTGGGAAGTCCTTGATGATGTTGGTGCTGTTGCTGCTGCTGCTGTGGTGCGGGTAAATATCCCCTCGGCTCGGCTTGCAGTGCCCGCACTTGCGGACGAAACCCTTGATTGTTCTGTCTTGCTCCCATCCCCATAATCTTACTCGGGCATTCCCTAGAGAAGTGACCATTTCCACCACAAGTGTAGCATTTATTGCTCCTTTCTCTGCACTCCCCAAAATGGTTCTTAAAGCACTTAGCACAATGGGGGGCTCTAGGCCGGAAGTCACCCCTGTGATAGGGGGCACTCTGCCTACCTCTGTACTGCGGTGGGTTTCTGATGGGTTGCTGCCTCATGTTATCATGTGGAGTCCGATCTCCATCCCATTTCCTCTTATCTCTGAAATTATGTTGTTGAAGTGGCACTGGTGTAGTATTTGCTACTGTCATCTCCTTAGGCAACGCTTCTTCCACATCTAATGCACAAGCCAAAATCTCAGAATATGAAAGTCCTCTGCGACTTGCCACTGCTACTCTTATTTCATGCTTGAGACCAGCACGAAACTTTTCTGCCATTTTCTCATCTGTAGCCACCAACTCGGGAGCATATCGAGTCATTTCACACATTGCGAGGTCGTACTCCGTCACCGTCATATTCCCTTGCTTCAAAGTATGGAATTCAACTACCTTTGCTCGTCTATAGCTCATGGGAACGTACTTATTGTACACCTCTTCCTTAAATATCTCCCAAGTAAGCGCTTCACGGCGTTCAGGGTTCATGGTCCTTAGCTTGGTATCCCACCAAAAATCTGCGGGCCCCGTTAATTGAAAAGTCACACAAGCGAGGCGTTCCTTGTCGGTGCACTCCATAAAATCAAATATGCGCTTGAGGGTGCGTATCCAGGTCTCTGCCTTAGACGACTCTCCCAGTCCATCAAACTGTGGGGGTTTTTGCCACAAAAAGGTATCAATGTATTGTTTGGGTTGAGGCGGGGGTGGTGGTGGTGGTGGAGGCGGCGGTGGTGGTGGTGGTTGCTCTCCCTCTACATTCTGAGGGTCCATAGGGTCCTCCTCTCCACGTCCACGCCTAGGTCTACGTCCACGTCTCGGTGGCATTCTGATTCGAAACGCATAGATCAATATGGTCCCTCCAATTATTAATCACTACATTCACGTATCAAGACTTCTCACACACCCTTTTATATATAACGATTATAGAATACGTATACAAAATCAAGCTACGTATGCGCATGTAACACTAATTATCATCACTCAAACTTCCATTCACATTTTCCGAATGTTTATACTTATTATTTTTCTTTTATCCTTTCGGTATTAGAGATTTACTGTGGTTCGCTGTTCCACGTTCATTTAATTTGCTCAGAGAAGCAATAATTGAGTTGCTACATACAACTAGAATCGATGATGTAAGGTCTAACGTTCATCCAAAACAGTCCGCAATCACACAAGGAATTCATAATATCATACTTTAGTATCTACGAGTCACGACTCAAATCATCACGTAAAGGCCACATAATCGAGCATACACAAACAATTATCACTAGACGTCTCAACACATAACAACATCATGTTCCTCAAAGTCTCAATAGGAAAAGAACTAGCATGCTTTCACTTAAAGTTCAAATATTTCCAAAAATGTTCACCAAGTTTCCACAACATAAAACTTTCCGCCAATCTAATTCCATCATGCACAACTAATCATTTCCATTCCCAAAATATTTACCTCAAAATCACTTACAAAAATTTTGGTTACCTCTTTTCAGCAGGGGCGGATCTAGGTGGGGTCGGGGGGGGTCGGCCGACCCCACCGCTGTCCCCGGAGAATCGCCGGATAATGCCCTCCCTCAGCCGCCGACCCCACGCCGACAATCTCCTGCCCCGCGTCGCCGATTTTGCAGAGGAGAAGGTCTCCTGCCCACTGCCCAGCGTCGCCATTTTTTGCAGAGGAGGAGGAAGAAAGATTGCTAATTTGGGCTTTTACAATTGGGCTTTACAATTTGGGCTTCATTATTTTAATTGACCCAATTCTAATATGAGTAGACCACATTTTAACCTATTAAAATAGTAGACAGTAGTTCACGATTTCACTCATATTTTTGCCTCACCTCAAACTAATGATACCCCACAACACAGGCAAAGAGAGAATTCAAATCAGTAAGGCATACAACAAAAATTGATCTCCACTCCCAAAAACCAGGCTAATTAGCTATACGCAGTAAGAAAACAACTTCGATTTCTGCCTTATTCATTGTATCAAGGATTCGAGGTAGGTAAAATCAATAAATCATAATTCAAGTTTAAGTTAGTAATACTATTATTTGTTTGTTTTTTTCAGTTTTTACATTTAAGTAGCCGTTAGCACTATTAAATTGATCATCATTTAAGTAGATATTGCAAATTCTTTGCTTAATTGCTTTGGAGTTGTGGATTATTCATTTATTTTGTATATGAAAAATGATTAAATATAAATTCTAAATTTATGTTACTTTTTTTTAGGTTAATGGATAAATATCTTATTAAAAGACCTCGAGTTTCTATCGGTTCTTCTAGTGCTAATGTTGAGCAAGAACCACAACAATTGGGAAATAATGTGGTAGTTGAAAATAATCCGGACGAGATTGAAATTGATAAAGAGAAAATCAAAGCCGACCCCGGATTACGAGACCCTATAGATAGTTTTGATGTGAATATTCGTGATCGAATTCGTAGAGAATATGTTGCCAAAGGCCCTTGCCAACCAAAAGGCCATGACTTTCCAAAAAAAACATATGGGAAAGATAAGAGAGGTTTTAGGGATGTTTGGTATAAAGATTATATTTGGCTTGAATATAGTACGACAACAGATGCTGCGTATTGTTTTTGGTGTTTTCTTTTCAAGCGTGGTTATTTAGCTCCAGGAGATGAAGCATTTGTTAGTGGTGGTTTCTCTAATTGGAAGAAGGCTAATGAAAGATTTAGAGCTCATGTTGGATCAACGGGTAGTGCACACCACAAAGCTAGAATTGAATATGAAAATTTTGTAAATCAAAAGCAGAGTGTGCCTTATATCGTTAGTAGAGTTGGTTCAAAACAAGAGAAGGAATATAGGATTCGTTTGACTGCAACTCTTGATGTTATTCGATTCCTTTTGAATCAAGGTTTGGCTTTTAGAGGACATGATGAGACATCAACTTCTTCAAATAGGGGCAACTTTCTGGAGTTATTATATTGGTATAGTTTAAGGAATGATGAAGTTGGTCAAGTTGTATTGAAGAATGCTCCCGGAAATAATCAAATGATTGCTCCATCAGTTCAAAAAGATATCGTTAATGCGTGTGCAGTTGAAACTACACTTGAAATAATGAAGGAACTTGGTGATGGATTATTTTCCATAATGGTTGATGAGTCTCGAGATTGCTCGGTGAAGGAGCAAATGGCTATTGTTATTAGATATGTGAATAAAAATGGAGAGATAATAGAAAGATTTTTAGCCTTAGTTCATGTTAAAGAGACTTCATCAAGATGCTTGAAAATGGCAATTGATTTTGTATTTTCTAAGATGGAATTATCTTTGTCAAGATTGAGGGGTCAGGGATATGATGGAGCTTCAAATATGAGGGGTGAATTTAATGGACTTAAAGCACTTATTTTAAAAGAAAATCCATCGGCATGGTATGTCCATTGTTTTGCCCATCAGCTTCAATTGGTATGTGTGGCGGTATGTAAGGCAAATCGACATGTTTCTGATTTTTTCGGATATGTTAGCCCGATTGTTACAGTATGTGGATCTTCTTGTAAAAGGGCAGATAAACTCCGACAAATTGAATATGAAAGAATGGTTGAAAGGATTGAGAAAGGGGAAATCACTTCAGGTAAAGGTCTAAATCAAGAAACTTCTTTGCTTAGACCGGGTGACACTCGATGGGGATCTCATTATCTTACTTTAACTCGTCTTGCATCTATGTGGCCCTCGATAGTCATAGTACTTGAAACTGTATTCGAAGATGGGGTTGATCAAGAAACAAGTGGCAAATCTAAAGGGTTGCTTCAAAAGATGGAAAGTTTTGATTTTGTGTTTCTCATGATGTTGATGAAACATTTGTTGGGTATGATTGATCCACTATCTTGTGCGCTGCAATACAGAGATAAAAATATTTTGAATGCAATAAATTTGATAGTGACTGTGAAAGAGGACTTGCAAGCATTTCGAGAATCTGGATGGGATGATTTCTTGCAAGAAGTGGAAGCATTTTGTCGGGCAAATGAAATTGATGTTCCTAATATGGATAAAATTGTTCCAAGAAGAATTCGTATGAAGAATGATGGACAAAGTATTACAAACTATCATTATTATCGTGTTGAAATTTTTTATCAGGTATTTTTGATAACTAATATTCTTGTTTATTTAAACTTTGATATAAACTCCTAACATAATTTTTTTTCACAATCAGGTTGTTGATTTAATTAGTCAAGAAATGAGGAATCGTTTTTCTGAGTCCAGCACAGACCTACTCGAGTGTATGGCATGTCTTGATCCAAGAAATCATTTCTCCAATTTCAATGTCGATAAACTTGTTCATCTTGCCACCCTTTATCCGGAAGACTTTTCATCCATTGAGCTTAACTTGTTAACTAAACAACTTCAAAGTTTTGTGAGTGATGTAAGAAGAGATGCACGTTTTTCAGATGTTGAAGATTTGGGAACTCTTTCAAAGAAGATGGTTGAAACGATGAAAGATAAGATTTTTCAATTGGTTTATCGATTGATAAAATTGGTCTTACTTTTACCAGTAGCTACAGCATCCGTTGAAAGAGTGTTTTCTGCAATGAAATTTATGAAGTCAGAGCTGAGAAATAGGATGGGAGATGACTGGTTGAACGACAGTTTGACGGTATATAGCGAGAAGGATGTGTTTGCAACTATTCCAAATGAAAGGATTTTGAGTCGTTTTCAGAAAATGGATACTCGAAGAAGCCAACTATCTCGCATAGCATAAGATTGTGGTATTTATATTTTTACGTATTTTTGTTTAGAGATATTTATTAAAATATTATATTTATAATCTTGATCGGTTCGACCCCACGATTTTTGATTCCTGGATCCGCCACTGCTTTTCAGGTTGAGCGCGATGGTCGGATGTTGAGCCTTTGAAAACTTTTAATTTTTTTTATCTAGGGATACTGTGATATGTGTGATTAATCGTCGAGTTACTGAGCTTGTTTGAGCTCAAGAGCTGAAAATGGAATGATGAAGCCGTCGAGGTTCAGCAGTCGTTGGATCTCCTTAGATTAGTTAGTTCTAATCTAGACCGTTGATTGTACTAGCCGTTAGCTTTTCATATATAGGCTGTTAGTTAGTTAGTTAGTTCAATTCATTCCTTTCTCACTTTCTTGTTCAGCTCGATTCCAAGAGCGTTTCAATAAGATTTCCACAATTTTTCTCTCAAATCAAAAGTGTTCTTCAATTCTTAGTTTCGGAATCAGTTTTGTAACAATTGGCGCCGTCTGTGGGAAGAGAGGCGACGAGCGATTTCTTCCACCGATTGCAATTTTCAAATTCTGAGCTCAAGATTGAAGTAGAGTTTTTCCTTGCGATTTCTTGATAATGGCAGCGCGTCTTGAGGCCGAGAAATTCACGGGCAACAACGATTTCGGATTATGGAGGATGAAGATGAAGGCGATGTTGACGCAGCAAGGACTCGCATCAGCTCTGGATCCGAAGCCAAAAGATTAGAAAGAAAAGGGGGTTCTCGATGAAAAAGCTATGTTAAAGCAAGCTGAGATCGAGGCCAAAGCACACAGCACGATCGTATTGTGCCTCGCAGACAAGGTTTTGCGGGAGGTGGCAAAGGAGACGACTGCTGCGGGTATTCTGACCAGGTTAGAGGATCTCTATCTTACGAAATCGTTGGCGAATCGTTTATATATGAAGCAGAGACTGCATTCCTATAAATTCTTAGAGGGAAAAGGGGTGTTAGAGCAGTTGGAGGATTTTAGTAAAGCTATTGATGATCTTGAAAATATTGATGCTAAGATTGGGGATGAGGATAAAGCGATCCTACTATTAAATGCTCTCCCAAGATCCTTTGATCAACTTCGTGATGCTATTTTGTATGGGAGGGACAGAGCTATCACCTTTGTGGAGGTTCAAAACGCAATTCGAGCAAAGGAACTCCATAATAGTGGGTTGGCAATTGGTTCGGGTTCCAGCTCTGCTGTTGCGGAGAGCTTAAATATAAGGCACCACAAGTTCAAGAAACCATTCAAGAATGATCAGGATATGTCTAAGGCTGGTCATGTTGATAAAAGAGAGACTCGGTCTTGCTATTGGTGCAAGAAACCTGGCCATTTGAAGAAGGATTTCCATGCTTGGAAGAGAAAGCAGGCACAGGCTAGGGAGAAAATGGTTAATGCAACAGATTGTGTGGAAGATAGTGAGGAGAATCAAATTCTGACTGTGGCTGATGGTGGTATAGGTGGATCTTGGATAATGGATTCAGGTTGCAGCTTTCACATGAGCTCTAATCTGATGTGGTTTGAGAAGCTGGTGGAGCACTCAGGCACTGTCATTCTTGGAAACAACCAGGTATGCTATGTAAAAGGAATTGGCACCATAAGGCTAAAAATGCAGGATGGCTGTGTTAGAGTCTTGACAGAGGTAAGATACACACCTCAAGTTAAGAGAAATCTGATTTCTCTTGGCCTTCTTGAAAGGAAAGGCTGTGTGTTCTCTTCTGCTGGAGGGAAAATGGTGGTGTCTAAGAACAGCAAGGTTGTGATGGAGGCAAAAAGAATAGCTAGCCTATATTATCTGCTAGCTGAGGTCCAGGTGCCACTCAAGGCAGAGATCAACTCAGTGTCTGAGGGCTTGGAGTTATGGCATAAACGATTGGGCCATCCAGCTGAGGGGAGTATCAGAGAATTGGTGAAATCTGGGGTCATGAAGGCTCAGCTGGAGGTGGAGCATCTCAGATGTGAGGAGTGTATGCTTGGGAAATCTAAGAAGCTCACCTATCCAAAGGGCAAGCACACATCAGCCAAGCCATTGGATTATGCCCACTCTGATTTGTGGGGGCCTGCCCAAGTTAGTTCTATTGGTGGTGGCAGATACTATATGAGTATCATAGATGATTACTCAAGAAAGATCTGGATTTACATATTGAAGGAGAAGTCACAAGCATTTAATAAATTCAGAGACTGGTGCACTGAAACTGAGCTAGAGAAAGGGGCAGTGCTAAAGTGTCTGCGCACTGATAATGGCTTGGAGTATCTGTCAAAGGAGTTTGATGAGTTTTGTAGGAGCAAAGGTGTAAAAAGGCACAGAACAGTCCCACTCAACCCTCAGCAAAATGGTGTGGCAGAGAGGGCCAATAGAACTATCATTGAAAGGGTTAGATGCATGCTTTTGTCAGCGGGCATGGGAATGAAGTTCTGGGCAGAGGCTGCTTCTACGGCTGTAAAAATGATGAATAAATGTCCATCTTCAAGCATCGATGGTGATACACCGGATTTTAGGTGGTATGGGGCTCATGGAGATTACTCTGGGCTGAGAGTTTTTGGCTGTAAAGCCTTTGCTCACATCAGGCAAGGGAAATTAGAAGCAAGAGCTCAGAGATGTGTGATGCTTGGATATCAATCTAGGGTAAAGGGTTACAGGTTATGGTGTGTAGAACATGGGAATTCAAAGATTGTGATCTCTAGAGATGTGGTTTTCTGGGAGGATCAGATGCCATTTCTCAAAGAATCTCCAAAACCTGATCATGCTGATAAGATTGTTGAGTTTGAGGTGGAGACTGAAGGTGTAGTGGCTGATGATGCTGATCCTGGTTCTGCTCAGAGTCCAGGAAATACCAACACAGATCAGCAGGTTGAAGAACCAGAAAATCTAGATAACTATCAGCTTGCTAGAGATAGAGTAAGAAGGAATAATATAAAGCCACCTTCAAGATATGCAGATGCTGAGATGTTGTTTTATGCTCTGTGTGTGGCTGAGGAGGTGGAGTATTCTGAGCCAGCCAACTACAGAGAAGCTGTTGAGAGCAAGGAGGCAGACAAGTGGATGCTTGCTATGATAGAGGAGATAGAGTCTCTCCTTAAGAATGGGACTTGGATACTGGTTGATAGGGTCCAAGGCAGAAAGATTGTGAGTTGTAGATGGATCTTTAAGAAGAAAATAGAGTCAGTCGATGGAGAGCATATCAGATTTAAAGCAAGGCTAGTTGCTAGAGGATTCACTCAAGAACATGGGGTAGATTTCAATGAAGTATTCAGCCCCGTTGTGAAACACACTTCCATAAGAATTTTGCTTGCTGTAGTTGCCAAGAGGGATTGGGAGTTGGAGCAACTAGATGTTAAAACGGCTTTTCTACATGGTGAGTTGGAGGAAACTATATATATGACACAGCCCGAGGGGTTTGTCAATCCAGGAGATGAAGGGAAGGTTTGTTTACTCAAAAGAAGTCTTTATGGACTGAAGCAAGCAAGTAGGCAGTGGCATAAGCGTTTTGATGATCATGTGCTGAGCTGCGGTTTTGTGAAGTCACTCTATGATGAGTGTGTGTATATTAAGAGGAGAGATGGTGTTCCTGTTGCCTATCTCTTGTTGTATGTGGACGATATGCTGCTGGCAGGATCTTGCAAGAATGAAATCCAATCAGTTAAAGATGACTTGAAGGCTGCTTTTGAGATGAAAGATCTTGGTCCAGCCAAGAGGATTCTGGGCATGAACTTGATCAGAGACAGAAGAAGAAAGTTGATATGGCTCTCACAACATGACTATGTATCAAGATTACTACAGAAGTTCAACATGAGCAATGTTAAGGAAGCTGCAACTCCACTAGCCCAACACTTCAAGTTATCTAAAGATCAGTGTCCCAAAACAGAGGCTGAAGCCGCAGAGATGCAAAAGATTCCATATGCTAACATCATTGGGGGAATAATGTATGCTATGATCTCAACAAGGCCGGATGTGGCTCAAGCTGTGAGTGTGACCAGTAGATACATGTCCAATCATGGAAGGGAGCATTGGTGCGCATTGAAATGGCTAATAAGATACTTGAAAGGAGCTGAGAACTTTGGCATTCTGTTCAGAGGAGATGGTGAGTATGAGGGGGATGTTATAGTTGGTTTTTGTGACTCTGATTTTGCAGGGAATCTTGATAATAGAAGGTCACAATCCGGATACATCTTCACTATGTTTGGAGCAGCCATTAGCTGGAAATCAAGTCTCCAAAGTGTAGTTGCTTTGTCGACTACTGAAGCTGAATTCATGGCGCTGACTGCAGCGGTGAAGGAAAGCTATTGGATAAAGGGGATTGCTGGAGATTTTGGTTGTGAAATAGATGCCATCTCAATCGGTTGTGATAACAACAGCGCGATATGCTTGGCGAAACACAAGGTATATCATGAAAGGAGTAAACATATAGATGTTCGTTTACACTTTATCAGAGAAGGGATAGAGAAAGGAAGCGTGAGGGTGTTCAAGGTTCACACGGATGACAATCCAGCAGATATGTTAACAAAGCCTCTACCGAGAGAGAAGTTTGATCTATGCAAGAAGTTGGTGAGTGTTTGCAGGCTGAAGTCTGAGTAAGCTTTGATCAATCAAGGTGGAGGATTGTGATATGTGTGATTAATCGTCGAGTTACTGAGCTTGTTTGAGCTCAAGAGCTGGAAATGGAATGATGAAGCCGTCGAGGTTCAGCAGCCGTTGGATCTCCTTAGATTAGTTAGTTCTAATCTGGACCGTTGATTGTACTAGCCGTTAGCTTTTCATATATAGGCTGTTAGTTAGTTAGTTCAATTCATTCCTTTCTCACTTTCTTGTTCAGCTCGATTCCAAGAGCGTTTCAATAAGATTTCCACAATTTTTCTCTCAAATCAAAAGTGTTCTTCAATTCTTAGTTTCGGAATCAGTTTTGTAATAGATACTAATCTAGATCAAGAAGGAAAGAAGACTCTTGGGTCCAGAGCGGAAAGAAAGTCGCTCTGATACCACTCTGTCACGCCCGCATTTTCTAAGGATAGAAAACACGGTTGATCGCGACTAGGGGAGGATTAAAGAAGCGAGGAAGAAAGGAGAAAAACATACACATTTGACCAAAAATTTAATAACTGGATTAACTTTGAAAACGTCATAATATTATCCTAACAATAATACCAACTCTAAGTAAATAAAGAATGGAAAATAAACAATTTTCAAACGAGTTAGACTCTGCACGAATAAACAATTCTAAAGAAAAAGACTCTTAGCGGAAGCGTTCAAGACACGGAAAATGTTGAGTATGAAGACACGACAAATCCAACAATTATTAATCATGACAAAACAATCTATGATCTCTGCTCAACATCCTCCACGTCCATCGCCGCTCAATCTGCACATTAAGAAAAACAATATGCAGGGCTGAGTACTTGATGCACTCAGTGGACACATACCAAAACATAGTTTGTCAAGCCATAATCAAGTGACCTTGGGGGTTTTAATTAAAAGAAACCCAAGTACACCAAAAACATATATTTCACAAGTTCGGTCGGCCGACCATTTTCCATCCACATTCACCATCACCATATCTGAACATACATGACAAGGAACGTGGCCACGAACCAAGTCACTAGACTGGCCAACTCCAAAGAGATAGCACATGATCTACGGGGTGTACACTAGTCCGAGCAGGGTTTGCGGCATAGCCACTTCAGATAGGTTCATTCAATTACAAAACATGGCAAGACAAGCACTTTCCACTTCCTTTCACATAAAAAGTATTTAGGATATAGTCCTTATTTAAAAAGAAAGCCCACCTCAAATGCTTACTCCTCAATCACTTTCTGTTCCCACCGCAAACAACGTGCACAAGTTCCCCTTTTCGAAATAACATGATATGCAAAAATCAGACTTTGCAAAATAAATCAATTTAACAATGCATGCATCCTAAGTGTGTGCTCAATTTATCCTTCGTTCACATATAATAAAACATAAAAAAATATACCAACACTTAAAAGCAAAAGCAATAGCAGCCCAGAATACTCTCTGCCACCACACGTCTCCCAGCCTCCTTCTTCATTCAATTTTATTAAAACTCCCATCTCTCTCTCTATCTCACGTCTCTCTCTCCCACCGCCATTCTTCCCCAAATTCACCACAACCATTCCCTCAACACCAAGCTCAAGTTCTCGTCTCTATATCCAAGTAGACAGAAAAAAACCCCTAAAACAGATTCTCTCCTTCTCGCTCGCTGCTGTACCCGCAACCGCCTTCCATAGCCGCTGCAATTCGCAGCCGTCACCGCTTCTTCGTCGCCGAGCAGCACCGCTCGCACGACAGGTAAGTTCCATCCCCTTTTCCCCATTCTAAACCCTTTATTAGATTCTTTAATTATTCAAATATCAAATATTAGTGACCAGAAGTATATTCCATAATTAAGGTTGAAGAGATAAAACCAAAAGGGCAACTTCTAATAGCATTAAAGGTCAAGGCTTTAACAAGAAAAATCAACCAATATTTTTTTTCAGGAGTTTTAATCATGTGAGCTACTGTAAATATGTGAAACTAAGACATGGGATGGAATGCAGAGGATTCAGAAAAAAAATAGTAGATATACCTTCACGGAAGAAGCAGAATTTGCAGAAGAGAAGGTATTGAAAATGATCACAACTCTCTGGGTTTCTCCTCCCCACTCTGATTTCAAAAATTTTGATTATGGAATCGAACAATATGCAGATTTTTGAACTCAATGGGAGAAGAAGAAATTATCTTCAATGAAGGGAAGAAAAGCTGTAGGAACGACGGTTTGTTGAGATTGTGGGAGGAGATGTATAAATGGAGTTAATAGAGAGTATTTGGTTGGAGATTTTTAAGGAGAGAAGGAGATATGGAGAAAACCGAATAGAAGTGGGATTGGGATAAATTTATTTGACTAAAATTTGACTGCAGGAGGAGTAGAATAATTATTTATTATTTTGGCTTCTCAAAAATTGATCAACTAAAAAGAAATAAAGGCTAGAACAATAGAGATAAATGATAGGCCCAAATATATATAATTTTAGTACATTGATTAAATTGTGGTGTTTTATTATTTTAGTACTTTGGTGTTATTCCAAGCACATTGTAAACGAACACCCAAATTTCCCCATCGACGACTCTCACGTCAATCTTGTCGACAACTTACACCACACAATTAATCAACAATAACTCAACCATTCACTATTTCCATTCACAACCAAACGAAATAAACACGGTATTTTATTCTAGGTCTATCACTCGCTCGTTCTCAAAACAAAAATCATAACTTAAAAAGATAGGAAAAAAAACGGGTATTACAAAAGCCCACCTCGATTGCTTAAAAACACGGTTCACAACTTTATTGAAATCCTTGCTCTTCGTACCCACGTACGCACAACGACCCTTATCAACATCTTAACCACATAATACAACACAATCAGGTTTTCCATTATTACAATTATCATGCATGTCCTATCATTCCTTTCATCGTTTTCTTTGATTGCCCATCCCCAAACGTTCATCAACAAAAATGAAACGAACACTCAAGCATACATCAACGTGTAACACCTTGCCACATCATAGGATATGTTTCTTATTCACACTTCTATCATTTATTCACTCATAACTTGACAACAAGTATTATTTTAACATGACAGAAATCTGGCAGAACTGTACAATCGTTTTATAAAAATCATTAAAAATCCATCTGACCTCCGTTGGGGCTGAAATATTATCAAAATCACATCTTTAGGTCGGTCAAACCAAAAATGAAACTTACTGGACGAGAATACAAATTCTGACAGAACTGCGCAGTTAACTTTAAAAATTCATTTATTCATCGTTCGTCAAAAGAGGCTGAAATTTATACACAACACAGAAGACATCTCATATTTTACTCAGCTAAAAATTCGTGCCAAAATAAGATCGTTTGGTCAGTCAAACACACGTCGGAATCTACTGTCCGAACACCACAATTTTCATGATTCACAAATTCGAATTTGGGTTTATCTATTCATTCATCCAAACACATATATTCATGCTTCCAACACATAATCATGCTTCAAAAGTTCTCACACCATGTTCTCATATATTCACATATCATTCACCAACGAATCATCCACAACCTCACACATACACATACATAAACGCATATCCACATACTTTCTCATGCAAAACATCAATCCCAACCAATTAATTTTTAGATCTATGATTTCTACACTCACTATATGCATCAGGGGATCAAGAAACATGGGTTCAATGGAAAGGATGAGAAAGAGAATTCAATTATACATTTCTTGTTCAAAAACAATCAGTAGGAAAGATAATTGATGCGATTCTTCGATGAATCTTGAATTTCCAAATCCAAATTGATGCCAGAACAAAGGATTGGTGAAGAATTGGTGGAGAAGGAGAGCAAGAGAGGAAAAAACGTGTGGGGAGGAGAAAAGAGAGGGAGGCGAAAAATATGAGGGCTAGGGTTAGGGTTCTTTTAATTTATAGTATAGGATAAATTCCACAATTAAATAAAACAAATAAAACTGTGGAAGAATAAAATAGAGGTATCAAAGAAGGAAAGAGTCCAATCCTAATTAAAATAGGATATGGAGGGATTTGACAAAATATGGTTAGATTTAGTTGGATTTAAATTCAAGAAGGAAATTAAACAAGATACCAATTAAATCTACAAAAATAATTCATCCTCCTAATTAATAGGGGATTTTCGAAAATCTCTAGAGATGGCAAAATTTTGTTTGGATTTAATTTGGATAAATATCCCAAGGCAATTAATTAAATCCAAGAAAGAAAGTATTATTTCCAATAAATAGGAGGGCCGAAAATTTCAAATAAAATGGCTAGAATGATTATGCATGATCCCACTTAATTTAATTCACACATTGGAAGTTTAATCACATTAACTCACATAACACACAACAACTAATTTCACATAATTAATTCAAACACATAAAGACTCAATTTCCACAAAAGAAATTCTAATTCAACATCCACAATAATAGAAATAGAAGTCGCAAAATTTCGGGGTGCTACACGTGTGGTATGGAGAGAAGAGGGAGGCGAAAATATGAGGGCTAGGGTTAGGGTTCTTTTAATTTATAGTATAGGATAAATCCCACAATAAAGCAATTAAAATTGTGGAAGAATAAAATAGCGGTCAATGAATAAATCCCACCATTAAAAGGAAAATAGGCGTGTAGTATGTGGGGGAATAATTTTTGAAAATTGCTATTTAATTAGCATAGATAATTATTTGGTATTTACTTGGAGAGAAAGATACTCACAAAATAGGTAAAAAGATATTGAGTATCTCCTAAATAAGGTAACAAAATAATTCAAGCATCTCCAATTGGGGAAATTAAAAGGGCGTGTATAATGGGAAAAATCAAGGAAAAATACTGAAATCCTCAAATCAAATAGGAATAGGATTTAAATTCTGTAATTTCTTGTAGGAAAAGACTCCCAGAAAATAGGTAACAAATAAATTAATCCCACCAGTAATTAATAGGCATAAGGGGCGAAAATAATGAGGTCTCAAAGAAGGAAATAGTCAAATCCTAATTAAAATAGGATATGGAGAGATTTGGCAAGATATGGTAAGATTTAATTGGATTTTAATTCAAGGAGGGAGACAAACAAGATACCAATTAAATCTACAAAAATAATTCCTTCTCCTAATTAATAGGAGATTTTGAAAATTTCAAAAGATAGACAAGGGGTCGAGAATCATGTAGAATAGCAAAGGGATAATTTGGTTTGGATTTAATTTGGATAAATATCCCAAAGCAATTAATTAAATCCAAGAAAGAAAGTATTTTTTCCAATAAATAAGAGGGCCAAAAATTTCAAATAAAATGGCTAGAATGATTATGCATTATCCCATTTAAGTTAATTCACACATTGGAGCTTAATCACAATAACTCACATAACTCACAACAACTAATTTCACATAATTAACTCAAACACATAGAGACTCAATTTCCACAAAAGAAATTCTCATTCAACATCCACATTAATTAAAATAAAATAAGCCATCAAATAAAAATAATAACAAAAAAGTCACAATTTTCTGGGGTGCTACATCCTTCCCCTCTTAACAGAAATTTCATCCTGAAATTTGGTCGTCTTCCATAAACAATTCGGGGTACTTCTCTTCCATCCTATCAGTCCTTGTCGGTTTGCTGCTCCTGCCCTTGATTTCCTTTCAGCGCATACGCCCTCGCTTGCTGTGGGGCCACCTGTCGAATGGGTTGTGGTTGTTGCTGTTGTTCCCCCTGTCCCTGCCCATTCCACATTCCTCCTTTGTTGTTATTCGGGAACTCTCGAGACATGTGTCCATTTCCATCACAAGTGAAGCATCGGATGCCTCCAGCTCTGCACTCACCAAAGTGGTACATGGAGCACCAGTTGCAGTGGAGTGCCTTCTGTTGATTCCCTCTCGGCTGTGGCATGGCTTGTTGGTTATAGTCCTGTGTCTGACGGGAAGTAGAATGGTGTCGCTTGTTGTCATAAGGAGTTCGGTTGTCTTCCCACTTCCTCTTGTATCAATAGTTCGGTTGAGGTGTTCGTGGTGTAGGATTCGCTGCCGTCTCGTCCTTAGGCAGTGCTTCTTCCACATCTAAAGCGCAACTCAAAATTTCGGAGTAAGAGAATCCTCTGCGGCTGGCTACGGCTACCCTTATCTCGTGTCTAAGGCCATAACGGAATTTTGCGGCCATCTTCTCATCGGTGTCCACTAACTCGGGTGCATATTGGGTCATTTCACAAAGAGCACGGTCGTACTCCGTCACCATCATGTTTCCCTGTTTCAGGGTGTGGAACTCAACTATCTTTGCACGTCGGTAGCTCATGGGGATGTACTTGTCTTACACCTCCTCATTGAATTCATTCCATGTCAGCGCCTCACGGCGGGCGGGGTTCATTGTCCTTCGCTTGGTTTCCCACCAAAAATCGGCAGGTCCGGTCAGTTGATGCATCACGCAAGCTAGACGTTCCCTATTTGTGCACTCCATAAAGTCGAATATACGCTCAAGGTCGCGTATCCAGGCCTCTTCCTTTGGTGGCTCTCCCAGTCCATCAAACATTGGGGGGTTTTCCTTCTGAAAGGTCTTGATGTATTCTTTATCTTGAGGTGGAGGTAGGGGTAATTGTAAGGGCGGGGGTTGGTTCCCAACACTCTCCTCGGACCGTTCCTCTTCATTCCCCCCTACTCGTGGGCCGCGTCTACGTCTCGGTGGCATCTTGATCTAAAACACAAGTTAACATCGTTGTTATCAAAATCATAACTTCCTTGCATTCGTCGCACTCTGACACTATATTGAGCGCCCTTGTGTGCGGGTTGTTTTATCCATGCCATCTACGCGAAGACGAAGATTTTTCAACATTTATTTTATCTCGTTATTTGTGATAGATCTAGAGTTCGTCACGCATCACCAAACTTGAGGCCGTCCTAAGGCTTCCTATGTTCACATGCTTACGTCGTAGTACTTTCACACATAACACGTACTTATGACATCATGTAATTCATGCTCATGTTCCAACATAATAGTATCATCACATTAGCATATTCACACATAACTTCCATACACATGCATACTCTTGCCAATACACCCTTATCATATCATCATCAATTTCATATTCTTTCAATAACTTAAAACATACCTCACTTTCTTGTGGTTGAGCGTCATGCCTCGGATGTTGATCCTTCGTGACACTTTTAGTCTAAGGGTACTAATCTAGACTTAATCTGAAAGAAGACTCTCGGACCAGAGCGAAAGAACGAAGCTCTGATACCACTCTGTCACGACCGCCCTTCGGGGAAATCGTGACTAGGGAAGGGACTAAGGAGCTGGGAAGAAGAAGAGGAAAACAATGAAAGACAACATCTTAAACAAAGCTTCAAAAGAAAAGTTTTAATCGATTAAACAATAAAGCAGCGGGTTAATATCTCAAGGTAATTAATGTCATAAAGTAGTGTAGAGCAAAACGAAAGACTTTATCAAGAACGATTCAAAAACAAGGCAGTGGAATAAAGGTGTCTAGAGAGTCATAGGGAGACGCCTATGTATGAAGACACGGCGCATCTGGAATTTCTTAAGGCTCGACTCAACATCTGCCGCAACATCACCGCTCAACCTGCACATAAAGAAAACATAAACAGGGCTGAGTACTTGACATACTCAGTGGGCACACGCCAAAATAGTTGATAAAAGTTATGTCACTCATACCATAGTGAACTCGAGTTTTTACATTTAGAAAAGAAATATCATCGAGTATCACAAAAGCATTTTCGTAGACTGGCCAGTCAAAACAATCTCCTCACTTTCTCCACAATCAATCAATCACATCCTCTTACCATAGTGCGACGAAAGTGTGGCCACACTATTCGCCCACAAGACCGGCCGACTAGCAAGGACAGCTCCCGATCCCACCTGTGTACATATCCTGATTGGGTTTGCGGCCCTACTCAGACCCAAATTCGTTTCACACATAGCCCTATAGCCTAACGGAGCAAGCTCAAACGAACTAGGCATCAGGCAGCAATCTCAACATCAAAACAATCATGACATGACATAACACTTTAAACCACCATTATAACTCCAATATCATAATTTTGAAACGTAAAAGAGTTTAGTCAAAGAAAGCCCACATCGATTGCTTACAAACACGGTTCACAACTTTATTGAAATCCTTGCTCTTCGTACTCACGTACGCACAACAAACCTTATCAACATCATAACCACATAATACAACACAATCTGTTTTCTATCAACACATTACTCATGCATGCTCTATCGTTCCTTTCATCGTTTTCTCATATAGCCCATCCCAACGTTCACCATCATAAACGATACGAACCCTTTGGAATACATCAACGTACAACGCATAATCACATCATAGGATAAGTTCTTACTCACACATGTATCATGTATTTCATTCAAAACTTGCCAACAAGACTATTTCAGTCAAGACATGAATCTAGCAGAACAGCGCAGTCGTATTGTAAAAATCATTAAAAATCCATCTGATATCATTTGAAGCTAAACTTTGGTCACCACACAATAGACACATCAAGGTTCATCCAGTTACAAAACCACACCAAAATCACATCTTTAGGTCGGTCAAAAACAAAAACGAAACTCACTGGACGAGAATACAAATTCTGACAAGACTGCGCAGTTCAACTGAAAAGTTTGTTAAAAATTCATCTTTAGTCAAAAGAGGCTGATATTCTGACACAAGACAGAAGACACTTAAAATTTCACTCAGTTAAAAATTCGTTCCAAAATAAGATCGTTTGGTCGGCCAAACACTCATCGGAACCTACTGTCTGAACACTACAGTTTTCATGCTCAACATTTACAAACTAGGGTTTGTCTATCATTCATCCACACATACATATTCATGCTTTCAACACATATTCCCGCTTCAAAAACGACATCACAACCATGTTCTCCTATTTACACATAGCATTGACCAATGAATCATCCACAAACTCACACACACACATACATACACGCACATACACATACTTTCTCATGCAAACATCCTTCCCAACCGATTAATTTTTAGATCTACGATTTCTACACTCACTATATGCATGAGGGGATCAAGAAACATGGATTCAATAGTAAGAAGGAGAAAGATGAATCAAAGTATACCTTTCTCTTGAAAAACTAGGAATGACGAATGATGTGATTCTTCGATGAATCTTGAATTTCCAACTCCACAATGATGCAAGAACAATGAATTGGTGAAGGATTGGTGGAGAAAGAGAGGAAGGGAGAGAAGTGTTGTATGGAGAGAAGAGGGAGGCGAAAATATGAGGGCAAGGGTTAGGGTTCTTTTAATTTATAGTCTAGGATAAATCCCACAATAAAGCAATTAAAATTGTAGAAGAATAAAATAGAGGTCAATGAATAAATCCCACCATTAAAAGAAAAATAGGCGTGTAGTATGTGGGGGAGTAATTTTTGAAAATAGCTATTTAATTAGCATAGATATTTATTTGGTATTTACTTGGAGAGAAAGATACTCACAAAATAGGTAAAAAGATATTGAATATCTCATAAATAAGGTAACAAAATAATTCAAGCATCTCCAAGTGGGGAAATAAAAAGGGCGTGTATAATGGGAAAAATCAAGGAAAAATACTGAAATCCTCAAATCAAATAGGAATAGGATTTAAATTCTGTAATTTCTTGTAGGAAAAGACTCCCAGAAAATAGGTAACAAATAAATTAATCCCACCAGTAATTAATAGGCATAAAGGGCGAAAATAATGAGGTCTCAAAGAAGGAAATAGTCAAATCCTAATTAAAATAGGATATGGAGAGATTTGGGAAGATATGGTAAGATTTAATTAGATTTTAATTCAAGGAGGGAGACAAACAAGATACCAATTAAATCTACTAAAATAATTCCTTCTCCTAATTAATAGGAGATTTTGAAAATTTCAAAAGATAGACAAGGGGTCGAGAATCATGTAGAATAGCAAAGGGATAATTTGGTTTGGATTTAATTTGGATAAATATCCCAAAGAAATTAATTAAATCCAAGAAAGAAAGTATTATTTCCAATAAATAGGAGGGCCGAAAATTTCAAATAAAATGGCTAGAATGATTATGCATTATCCCATTTAAGTTAATTCACACATTGGAAGCTTAATCACAATAACTCACATAACTCACAACAACTAATTTCACATAATTAACTCAAACACATAGAGACTCAATTTCCACAAAAGAAATTCTCATTCAACATCCACATTAATTAAAATAAAATAAGCCATCAAATAAAAATAATAACAAAAAAGTCACAATTTTCTGGGGTGCTACATCCTTCCCCTCTTAACAGAAATTTCGTCCTGAAATTTGGTCGTCTTCCATAAACAATTCGGGGTACTTCTCTTCCATCCTATCAGTCCTTGTCGGTTTGCAGCTCCTGCCCTTGATTTCCTTTCAGCGCATACGCCCTCGCTTGCTGTGGGGCCACCTGTCGAATGGGTTGTGGTTGTTGCTGTTGTTCCCCCTGTCCCTGCCCATTCCACATTCCTCCTTTGTTGTTATTCGGGAACTCTCGAGACATGTGTCCATTTCCATCACAAGTGAAGCATCGGATGCCTCCAGCTCTGCACTCACCAAAGTGGTACTTGGAGCACCAGTTGCAGTGGAGTGCCTTCTGTTGATTCCCTCTCGGCTGTGGCATGGCTAGCTCTGCACTCACCAAAGTGGTACTTGGAGCACCAGTTGCAGTGGAGTGCCTTCTGTTGATTCCCTCTCGGCTGTGGCATGGCTTGTTGGTTATAGTCCTGTGTCTGACGGGAAGTAGAATGGTGTCGCTTGTTGTCATAAGGAGTTCGGTTGTCTTCCCACTTCCTCTTGTATCAATAGTTCGGTTGAGGTGTTCGTGGTGTAGGATTCGCTGCCGTCTCGTCCTTAGGCAGTGCTTCTTCCACATCTAAAGCGCAACTCAAAATTTCGGAGTAAGAGATTCCTCTGCGGCTGGCAACTGCTACCCTTATCTCGTGTCTAAGGCCAGAACGGAATTTTGCGGCCATCTTCTCATCGGTGTCCACTAACTCGGGTGCATATTGGGTCATTTCACAAAGAGCACGGTCGTACTCCGTCACCATCATGTTTCCCTGTTTCAGGGTGTGGAACTCAACTATCTTTGCACGTCGGTAGCTCATGGGGATGTACTTGTCTTACACCTCCTCATTGAATTCATTCCATGTCAGCGCCTCACGGCGGGCGGGGTTCATTGTCCTTCGCTTGGTTTCCCACCAAAAATCGGCAGGTCCGGTCAGTTGATGCATCACGCAAGCTAGACGTTCCCTATTTGTGCACTCCATAAAGTCGAATATACGCTCAAGGTCGCGTATCCAGGCCTCTTCCTTTGGTGGCTCTACCAGTCCATCAAACATTGGGGGGTTTTCCTTCCGAAAGGTCTTGATGTACTCTTTATCTTGAGGTGGAGGTAGGGGTGATTGTGGGGGCGGGGGTTGGTTCCCAACACTCTCCTCGGACCGTTCCTCTTCATTTCCCCCTACTCGTGGGCCGCGTCTACGTCTCGGTGGCATCTTGATCTAAAACACAAGTTAACATCGTTGTTAGCATTCGTTGTTATCAAAATCATAACTTCCTTGCATTCGTCGCACTCTGACACTATATTGAGCGCCCTTGTGTGCGGGTTAATTTATCCGTGCCATCTACGCGAAGACGAAGATTTTCCAACATTTATTTTATCTCGTTATTTGTGATAGATCTAGAGTTCGTCACGCATCACCAAACTTGAGGCCGTCCTAAGGCTTCCTATGTTCACATGCTTACGTCGTAGTACTTTCACACATAACACGTACTTATGACATCATGTAATTCATGCTCATGTTCCAACATAATAGTATCATCACATTAGCATATTCACACATAACTTCCATACACATGCATACTCTTGCCAATACACCCTTATCATATCATCATCAATTCCATATTCTTTCAATAACTTAAAACATACCTCACTTTCTTGTGGTTGAGCGTCATGCCTCGGATGTTGATCCTTCGTGACACTTTTAGTCTAAGGGTACTAATCTAGACTTAATCTGAAAGAAGACTCTCGGACCAGAGCGAAAGAACGAAGCTCTGATACCACTCTGTCACGACCGCCCTTCGGGGAAATCGTGACTAGGGAAGGGACTAAGGAGCTGGGAAGAAGAAGAGGAAAACAATGAAAGAAAACATCTTAAACAAAGCTTCAAAAGAAAAGTTTTAATCGATTAAACAATAAAGCAGCGGGTTAATATCTCAAGGTAATTAATGTCATAAAGTAGTGTAGAGCAAAACGAAAGACTTTATCAAGAACGATTCAAAAACAAGGCAGTGGAATAAAGGTGTCTAGAGAGTCATAGGGAGACGCCTATGTATGAAGACACGACACATCTGGAATTTCTTAAGGCTCGACTCAACATCTGCCGCAACATCACCGCTCAACCTGCACATAAAGAAAACATATACAGGGCTGAGTACTTGACATACTCAGTGGGCACATGCCAAAATAGTTGATAAAAGTTATGTCACTCATACCATAGTGAACTCGAGTTTTTACATTTAGAAAAGAAATATCATCGAGTATCACAAAAGCATTTTCGTAGACTGGCCAGTCAAAACAATCTCCCCACTTTCTCCACAATCAATCAATCACATCCTCTTACCATAGTGCGACGAAAGTGTGGCCACACTATTCGCCCACAAGACCGGCCGACTAGCAAGGACGGCTCCCGATCCCACCTGTGTACATATCCTGATAGGGTTTGCGGCCCTACTCAGACCCAAATTCGTTTCACACATAGCCCTATAGCCTAACGGAGCAAGCTCAAACGAACTAGGCATCAGGCAGCAATCTCAACATCAAAACAATCATGACATGACATAACACTTTAAACCACCATTATAACTCCAATATCATAATTTTGAAACGTAAAAGAGTTTAGTCAAAGAAAGCCCACATCGATTGCTTACAAACACGGTTCACAACTTTATTGAAATCCTTGCTCTTCGTACTCACGTACGCACAACAAACCTTATCAACATCATAACCACATAATACAACACAATCTGTTTTCTATCAACACATTACTCATGCATGCTCTATCGTTCCTTTCATCGTTTTCTCATATAGCCCATCCCAACGTTCACCATCATAAACGATACGAACCTTTGGAATACATCAACGTACAACGCATAATCACATCATAGGATAAGTTCTTACTCACACATGTATCATGTATTTCATTCAAAACTTGCCAACAAGACTATTTCAGTCAAGACATGAATCTAGCAGAACAGCGCAGTCGTATTATAAAAATCATTAAAAATCCATCCGATATCATTTGAAGCTAAACTTTGGTCACCACACAATAGACACATCAAGGTTCATCCAGTTACAAAACCACACCAAAATCACATCTTTAGGTCGGTCAAAAACAAAAACGAAACTCACTGGACGAGAATACAAATTCTGACAAGACTGCGCAGTTCAACTGAAAAGTTTGTTAAAAATTCATCTTTAGTCAAAAGAGGCTGATATTCTGACACAAGACAGAAGACACTTAAAATTTCACTCAGTTAAAAATTCGTTCCAAAATAAGATCGTTTGGTCGGCCAAACACTCATCGGAACCTACTGTCCGAACACTACAGTTTTCATGCTCAACATTTACAAACTAGGGTTTGTCTATCATTCATCCACACATACATATTCATGCTTTCAACACATATTCCCGCTTCAAAAACGACATCACAACCATGTTCTCCTATTTACACATAGCATTGACCAATGAATCATCCACAAACTCACACACACACATACATACACGCACATACACATACTTTCTCATGCCAACATCCTTCCCAACCGATAAATTTTTAGATCTACGATTTCTACACTCACTATATGCATGAGGGGATCAAGAAACATGGATTCAATAGTAAGAAGGAGAAAGATGAATCAAAGTATACCTTTCTCTTGAAAAACTAGGAATGACGAATGATGTGATTCTTCGATGAATCTTGAATTTCCAACTCCACAATGATGCAAGAACAATGAATTGGTGAAGGATTGGTGGAGAAGGAGAGGAAGGGAGAGACGTGTGGTATGGAGAGAAGAGGGAGGCGAAAATATGAGGGCAAGGGTTAGGGTTCTTTTAATTTATAGTCTAGGATAAATCCCACAATAAAGCAATTAAAATTGTAGAAGAATAAAATAGAGGTCAATGAATAAATCCCACCATTAGAAGAAAAATAGGCGTGTAGTATGTGGGGGAGTAATTTTTGAAAATAGCTATTTAATTAGCATAGATATTTATTTGGTATTTACTTGGAGAGAAAGATACTCACAAAATAGGTAAAAAGATATTGAGTATCTCATAAATAAGGTAACAAAATAATTCAAGCATCTCCAAGTGGGGAAATAAAAAGGGCGTGTATAATGGGAAAAATCAAGGAAAAATACTTAAATCCTCAAATCAAATAGGAATAGGATTTAAATTTGGTAATTTCTTGTAGGGAAAAACTCCCACAAAATAGGTAACAAATAAATTAATCCCACAAGTAATTAATAGGCATAAGGGGTGAAAATAATGAGGTCTCAAAGAAGGAAAGAGTGAAATCCTAATTAAAATATGATATGGAGCGATTTGGCAAGATATGATAAGATTTAATTGGTATTTAATTCAAGGAGGGAGACAAACAAGATACCAATTAAATCTACAAAAATAATCCATTCTCCTAATTAATAGGAGATTTTGAAAATTTCAAGGGATAGACAAGGGGTCGAGAATCATGTAAAATAACATACGGATAATTTGGTTTAGATTTAATTTGAATAAATATACCAAAGCAATTAATTAAATTCAAGAAAGAAAATATTATTTCCAATAAATAGGAGGGCCGAAAATTTCAAATAAAATGGCTAGAATGATTATGCATTATCCCATTTAAGTTAATTCACACATTGGATGCTTAATCACATTAACTCACATAACTCACATTCACATAATTAACTCAATCACATAGAGACTCAATTTCCACAAAAGAAATTCTCATTCAACATCCACATTAATTAAAATAAAATAAGCCATCAAATAAAAATAATAAAAAAAGTTACAATTTTTCGGGGTGCTACAGTGTGTTTAGCACAATGTATGTGTTTCGAATATAGCTTGTAATGGTTTATATTTTGAGTTTTTAGTGTATTTATATTTGGTGTGTATTTTGTGTCAATATTTGTAGTGTATGTTATGTGTATGTGTATGTGTACGTGTAAGTGTACGTGCAGTGTATATATTTTCTATATTAGTGTTTGCATTTTATTAATAGTTTAATGTGTGTATAATGTGTGTCGTTTTAGTTTTGTTTTAGTGCGCATGTGTAACGTGTGTAGCTTCTGTATTTTGTTTTAGTGTGTGTGTGTATTGTGTGTATTTTTTATATAATGTGTTAATGTGTGCTGTTTAGCACAATGTATGTGTGTTAAATAAAGCATGTAATGATGTATATTTTGAATTTTTAATGTATTTATATTTGGTGCGTAGTGTTTGCATTATATATATTGTTTGTATTTTGTGTAAAGTGTATAAATTGTGTGTATTTTGTGTAGTGTAGGAATTATTTATATTTTTTCTTTGTGTGTGATGTGCATATGTATGTATATGTGTACGTGCAGATTGTATATTTTCTGTATTAGTGTTTGAATTTTATTTATAGTGTGTAATGTATGTATTTTGTGTTAATATTTGTATTGTGTGTGATGTGCATGTGTATATGTATGTGTACGTGCAGTGTGTATATTTTCTGTATTAGTGTTTGCATTTTATTTATAGCGTGTAATGTGTGTAGTGTTTAAGTTTTATTTTAGTGTGAGTGTGTATTGTGTGTATTTTTAATATAGGGTTTGTATTTTATTTATAGTGTATGTAACGTGTGTAGCGTTTGTGTTTTGTTTTTGCATGCATGTGTATTGTGTGTATTTTTTATATAATGTGTTAATGTGAGTTTAACACAATGTATGTGTGTTGAAGATAGCGTGTAATGAGTTTAACACAATGTATTTGGTGTGCATTTTGAATATAGCGTGTATATTTTGAATTTTTAGTGTATTTATATTTGGTATGTAGTGTGTGCATTATATGTATTGTTTGTATTTTGTGTAAAGTGTATAAATTGTGTGTACTTTGTGTAGTGTATGAATTATTTGTATTTTTCTCTGTGTATTTTGTGTCAATATTTGTAGTGTGTGTGATGTGTATGTCTATGTGTACGTGTAAGTGTACGTGCAGTGTATATATTTTCTGTATTAGTGTTAGCATTTTATTAATAGTTTAATGTGTGTATAATGTGTGTCGTGTTTATGTTTTGTTTTAGTGTGCATGTGTAACGTGTGTAGCTTCTGTGTTTTGTTTTAGCGTGTGTGTGTATTGTGTGTATTTTTTATATAATGTTTTAATGTGTGCTGTTTAGCACAATGTATGTGTGTTGAATAAAGCGTGTAATGATGTATATTTTGAATTTTTAGTGTATTTATAATTGGTGTGTAGTGTGTGCATTATATGTATTGTTTGTATTTTGTATAAAGTGTATAAATTGTGTGTATTTTGTGCAGTGTAGAAATTATTTGTATTTTTCCCTGTGTATTTTGTGTTAATATTTGTAGTGTGATGTGTATGTGTATGTGTATGTGTATGTGTATGTGTACGTGTAGTGCGTATATTTGTTGTATTAGTGTTTACATTTTATATATAGTGTGTATGTAATGTGTGTAATGCGTGTAGCGACTGTGTTTTGTTTTAGTGTGTGTGTATTGTGTGTAATTTTAATATAGTGTTTTTAATGTGTGAAGCGTTTGTGTTTTGTTTTAGTACGCATGTATATTGTGTGTATTTTTTATATAATGTGTGTTTAGCACAATGTATGTGTTTCGAATATAGCTTGTAATGGTTTATATTTTTAGTTTTTAGTGTATTTATATTTGGTGTGTATTTTGAATTTTTAGTGTATTTATATTTAGTGCGTAGTGTGTGCATTATATATATTGTTTGTATTTTGTGTAAAGTGTATAAATTGTGTGTACTTTGTGTAGTGTATGAATTATTTGTATTTTTCTCTGTGTATTTTGTGTCAATATTTGTAGTGTGTGTGATGTGTATGTCTATGTGTACGTGTAAGTGTACGTGCAGTGTATATATTTTCTGTATTAGTGTTTGCATTTTATTAATAGTTTAATGTGTGTATAATGTGTGTCGTGTTTATGTTTTGTTTTAGTGTGCGTGTGTACTCTGTGTATTTTTAATATAGTGTTTGTATTTTATTTATAATGTGTGTAACGTTTCTGTTTTGTTTTAGTGTGCATGTGTGTATTGTGTGTATTTTTTATATAATGTGTTAATGTGTGTTTAGCACAATGTATGTGTTTCGAATATAGCTTGTAATGGTGTATATTTTTAATTTTTAGTGTATTTATATTTGGTGTGTATTTTGGAAATAGCATGTAATGTTGTATATTTTATATTTTTAGTGTATTTATATTTGGTGTGTAGTATTTGCATTATATGTATTGTTTGTATTTTGTGCAAAGTGTATAAATTGTGTGTATTTTGTATAGTGTAGGAATTATTTTTATTTTTCTCCGTGTGTGTATTTTTTGTTTGTAGCATCCCAAAAATTTCTGCGACTTTTTGTTTTAATATAGATTCGAGTGGAAATTTTTTTCTTTATGGAATTTAGTTGTTCCTATGTGATTGAGTTGATTATGTGAAATAAATTGTCTTGAGTGATGTGGAATGAAATGTTATATACTTTATATTTTCCAATGTGGGGAAATAATTAAATGAGATCATGCATTTTGTTCTAGCCAAATTCATTGGGAAATTTCGGCCCCTTCAATTATTGGAATAAATATTTTCTTCTTGGATTTAATTAATTGTGTTGGGATATTTATCCAAATTAAATCCAAATCGAATTACCCCTAATTTGTGCTACCTGAAATTCGAATCATAGCCTAATCTTGTGAGTTTTCGAAAATCCCCTATTCTAATTAGGAGGATGAATTCATTTCTTTGATTTAATTGGTGCCTTGTTGATTCCTTTCATTTATTCCAAATCCAATTATATCATGTCATATTTTGTTTGCTCACCCTAATTAAATTAAGATTTGAATTATTTCCTTATGGAGATTAAAGCCAATTTTCGGCCCTCCCTTATTGTGGAGGAAAATATATTTGTTTCCTATTTTGTGGAATTCCTTCTATTCAAATAAGTGCCAAATTAATACCTTTGTCTAATCCATTGGGGATGTGAATATTTTCCTTTTATTTTGTTCTCCATCCTACACGCCCATATGCCTTTATTTTGCCATGTGGAAATTTATTTAATTGTTACCTATTTTATAGGAGTCTTTTCCCATAAAACAAAAAAAATTACCAAATTTAAATCCTATTCCCATTTAATTGAGGATTTAAATATTTTTCCTTCCATGCTTCAAAAATACATGCCCCCTTTTTATTTCCTACTTGGAGATTTAATTTATTTTGTTCCCTTATTTATGAAATACTCATTGTTTTATTTCCTAAGTTGTGAATATATTTCTCTCCAAGTAAATACCAAATCAACTCAGTGCTAATTAAATGGAAATTTTTGAATTTCTCTTCCCTCAATCACACGCCTATTTGTTCTTCTAAATTGTGGGATTTTATTTTATTCTCCGACAATTTAATTATTTTAATTGGGTGTGAATTAAACCTAATGCATAAATTAAACTAAACCCTAACCCTAGCCTCCTAATTTCACACGCCTCCCCTCCCTCATTCTCTCCCTCACACGCCTCCTTCCCCCTCTCTTCATCCTCTCCAAAAATCCTTCACAAACTCTTTGTTCTTGCATCAATTTGGAGTTGGAACTTTAAGATTCACCGAAGAATCGCATCCACTATCACTTCTACCGATTGTTTTTTTTATCAAGGAATGTATAATTGAATTTCTTTTCCTCATCCTTTCCATTGAATCCTTGTTTTTGATTCCCTCATGCATATAGTGAGTGTAGGGATCGTAGATCTAAGAATTAATCGGGTGGAATTGGTGGTTGCATGAAAAAATATAAGAGTATGCGTTTATTGATGTGAATGAATGAACTTGTGGATGATTTGTGGTGGATGCTATGTGAATATATGAAAACATGATTGTGAGATCTTTTTGAAGTATGATTATGTGTTGGAAGCATGAATATGTGTTTGGATGAATGATTGATAACCCCTAATTCGAAATTGTGAAGCATGAAAACTGTGGTGTTCAGACAGTAGATTCCGACGTGTGTTTGACTGACCAAACGATCTTATTTTGGTGCGGACTTTTAACTGAGTAGAATTTAAGGTGTCTTATGTGTTGTGTGTATATTTCAGCCTTTTTGGACGAAAGAGGAATTTTTAATGAATTTTTGAAGTTGACTGCGCAGTTCTGCCAGGATTTGTATTCTCGTCCAGTGAGTTTCGTTTTTTATTTGACCGACCTAAAGATGTGATTTTGATGTGAACTTTTAACTGGAAGATCTTTTATGTGTCTACTGTATTGTAGTAAAATTTCAGCCCCAACGGAGGTCGGACAAAGTTTTAATGATTTTTACAAAACGACTGCGCTGTTCTGCCAGATTGCTATCATACAAAAATAATCTTCGTTGTTAAGTTTTGAATGATATATATGATGCATATATGTTAAGGAACCTATCCTATGATGTAGTGATGTGTTTTACGTTGATGTATGCTATAGTGTGTTTCCTTATGTTGGTGAACGTTTGGGATGGGAAGTTAAGGAGACAATGAAAGGAACGTTAGGGCATGCATGATAATTGTTGTGATGAAAGGACGATTGTATTGTGGTGTTGACAAGGGTTTTCGTGCGTACGTGAGAACAGGGAACGAGGGTTGCTTTGAGTTGTGTATTGTGTTATCTAAACAAGCGAGGCGGGCTTTCTTTACTAAAACTCTTTTATTCTTCCAAAGTATGATGGTGGAGCTATAAGGGTGGTTTAAAGTGTTATGTCATGCCATGGATTATTTTGATTGAGATTGTGTGCCTGATGCCTAGTTCGTTTGAGTTTACTCCGTTAGGCTATATGGCTATGTGTGAAACGAATTCGGGTCTGAGTAGGGCCGCAAACCTTATCAGGCTGTGTACACTGGTGGGATCGGGAGCCGTCCTTGCTAGTCAGCCGGTCTAGTGGGCGAATAGTGTGGCCACACTTTCGTCGCACTATGGAAAGATGATGTGATTGTTGGATTGTTGAGAAAATGGGGAGATTATCTGGCCAGACTATGAAATGTTTTTGTGTTCTCGATGACTTTTCTTAAATACATGTAAAACTCGAGTTCACTGGTATGGATGACATAACTGTTATAAAATGTTTTCGGCATGAGCCCATTGAGTGCAACAAGTACTCAGCCCCACATATGTTTTCTTTATGTGCAGGTTGAGCGAGATGTTGCGATGGATGTTGAGTCGGCTTAGGAAATTTGGATGCGTTGTGTCGTCATACATAGGCGTCAACCTATGACTCTCTTGATAACTTATTTCCGCTGCTACTTTTTGAAACTAATGTCACAAGAATTTACTTTACTTCGTATGGTTTTGATTGGGTAAAACACTTGGATACTTTAAATTTCGCTGCTTACTTTCTTTAAACTAAAATGTTTTGTAGTCTAAACAATTGTTCTTTTGGAAATTAATTAACTTTTGCTTTAAGTGTCGACTTTTAATGTGCCCCCATTTCTTCCCCTCTTCTTAGTCCCTCCACTTAGTCGCGATTTCCTCGTCCTTGCTATCCTTAGTAAGGTCGGCCGTGACAAAGTGGTATCAGAGCTTCGTTCTTTCGCTCTGGTCCGAGAGTCTCCTTTCACCTTAAGTCTAGAATAGTAGACCATAAACTAGAAGTGTCACGAAGGCTCAACATCCAAAGCATCGCGCTCAACCAAAGAAAGTAAGGTATGTTTTAAGTTATTGCAAGCATGTGAGATCGATGCATGAAATTGATGACGATATGATGATGATGTTTTGGGCAAGTGTACCTATGTGAATGAATGTTATGCGTAAAGATGAATTGTGATGATATGACTATGTGGAATATGAGTATGATTGACCCGATGATCTAAGCATGTATTGTATGCGTGAATACGATGTGGTGATAGTATGATTCTATGGAGTATGAGCATGATTGTCAAGATGGTCTAAACACGTGTGGTATGTGTGAATGTGATATTGTTATGGTGTGAGTATGTGAGACATGAGCAAGATTGATATGATGACTTAAGTATGTGTTATGTGTGTGTAAGTGATATGATGAAAGCATGTGAACATAGAGAGCCTTTAGATGATATCACATTAGTGATGCGTGACAAGCCTTAGACCTAGCACGAATAGCGAGTTCAAATGTAGTACAAAGAATCTTCATTTGCTAAAAAAATAAAAAAATTTCGTCTTCGCGTAGATGGTACGAACGAAACGAACCGCACTTAAGAGCGCCAAATATAGTGACAGAATGCGACAATCGATAAATGACTACCGCAGCTACGAGAGAGAAGAAGGAAAAGCTCTAGGAGAGGTCGTCGCTCATTTCGAAACCCTATGGCGAAAGGTCCACGGGTACCATGCATCGTCCTATGGTGGCATAAGGAGACTAGTTGAGTTGATGCCTGAGAGTTGGAAGGATTGGATGGAAGCAACGGCCAGTCGATTCACATGGTACGAACCACGAATTAATGGGATGGATGTCGACATGAAAGGTTTCCTGAAGGCCTTAAAGTGTGCCCTAGTCGACTCTCGTTTTGAGCGACCACCGTCGGCGGATGAGGAGGAAGATGAAATAGTATGGGAGGACAAGCACATGATCGAGATTGAACCCGTAGCAGGGGGTGAAGCCGAAGCAAGAGTAGGAATGGTTCCAGGCTTCGAAGGAGACTATGTTATGTATGTCATGGATGATGACAAGGGCCTTCGTATGATTGACGAGTATCTCAGAGGGGATAACCCGGAAGAAGAAGACCCAGAGGAAGAAGAAAATAACGATAGCTAGTTTGATATCGTTTTCCTTTTAAGTTGTTAGAATCAAATAGGAGTAGTACGTTTCTTGTTTTTGAGTTTGAATGAATGTTTGTTTCCCTTTCCAAGCTTCTATAAAAGTTCCATGTTTTATCTGACTTTGCGTACTTGTGGTTTAACGTTTCGTGCACATGAATGAATGCAAGCAAGTTTCGTTTTTGATAACAGCGAATACTAACAACGATACTAACTTGTGTTTTAGAATCAAGATGCTACCGAGACGTAGATGCGGTTCACGAGTCGGGGGAAATGAAGAAGCACGGTCTAAGGGAAGTGTTGGGAATCAACCCCGCCTCCACCACCACCCCTACCGCGCCCTCAAGATAAAGAATACATTAAGACGTTCCGCAAAGAAAAACCCCCAAAGTTTGATGGGTTAGGAGAGCCACAGAAGGCAGAGGCTTGGATCCGCGAGATCGAGCGTATTTTTGAGTTCATGGTATGCACGGACAGGAAGCGTCCGACGTGCGTAACTTATCAATTGACTAGGCCGGCAGATCATTGGTGGGAGACTAGACAAAGAACAATGGACCCCGCCTGCCGAGAGGCTTTGACATGGGATGAATTCAAGGAAGATATGTACAATAAGTACGTCCCTATGAGCTACCGACGAGCCAAGACAGCAGAGTTCCACACTTTGAAGCAAGAAAATATGACAGTGTCGGAATATGACCGCGCACTTTGCGAGATGACTCGATATGCACCTGAGTTGGTAGACACGGATGAGAAAATGGCCGCGAAGTTCTGCTCTGGCCTTAGAACTGAGATAAGAGTAGCCGTGGCCAGCCGCTAAGGAGTTCCTTACGCCGAGCTTTTGAGTTGTGCCTTAGATGTGGAAGAGGCACTTCCTAAGAATGAGAGAGTGACAAATCCTACACCACCCACACAACAACAGAATTATCGGGACAAGAGGAAGTGGGAAGGAAACCGAGCCCCATATGACAACAAGTGACACCATCCCACTTTCCGCCAGCCCTAGAATTTTGGCCGACAGGTTGTTCCACAACAAAAAGGAAATCAGCCGAGGACACCTTACTGCAATCGGTGCTCCAAGTTCCACGTTGGGGAGTGCAGAGTCGGAGGCATCCGATGCTTCGCTTGTGGTGGGAATGGACACATGTCTCGAGAGTGTCCGAACAACAAATGAGTGATGAGAAATGGACAAGGACCGAGGCAGCCGCAACAACCTCAACCGATCCGACAAGTGGCCCCGCAGTAGGCAAGGGCATATGCCTTGAGAGGAAAGCAAGGGCAGGAGCAACAAGCCATCAAGGGAAAAGATAACTTGGCAGGTATGGGAAAGATCCAACAACTCCTTATTATTGTGCTGTTTGATACGGGTGCGTCACACTCTTTTATATCAATGTCATGTGTGAATGCCTTAGAACTCCCTACTGCTAAGCTTGAATCGGGTTTGAATGTGTCTTCACCTGTTGGAGGTCTGATTGATATTACACGACTTTGCTCGAACGTAGAGTTTGTGTTAGGAAAATTAGGAGTGGTAGCTCAACTTTTACACGTTATGCCTTTGGAGAACGTAGATACAATTTTGGGAATGGATTGGCTTACCGAGAACCATGCAACGATTCATTGTAAAGAGAGACAGATTTCCTTTCAAGCTCCTGGCACGAGCCGACCATCTTGCATGGGATTTCTTTGAACCGACGAACCTCCATAATCTCTGCTTTACAAGCAACCACGATGATTAGAAAAGGGCGTTCGGTGTATCTTGTGTACTTGAACGGAGAGGAAAAGAAGGATTTGAAGGTGGAAGACGTGGCAGTAGTACGAGACTTTCCTGACGTGTTCCTGGACTGCCGCTCGACAGGCAAGTGGAGTTTACCATTGACTTAGAGCCTGGATCTGCGCAAGTATCGAAAGCACTGTACCGAATGGCCCCTAAAGAGTTGGCTGAATTGAATATTCAGTTGCAAGAACTGCTAGACTTGGGATTTATTCGGCCTAGTGTATCACCGTGGGGAACGCCTGTGTTGTTCGTGAAGAAAAAGGACGGAACGATGAGGATGTGCATCGACTATCGTGAGCTCAACAAGTTTGACCACTGCCAAGAATCGACGACTTGTTTGACCAACTTCGAGGAGCGGGCGTATTTTCAAAAATGGACTTGAGATTGGGGTATCATCAACTAGAGGTCCGACGAGAGGATGTGCCTAAGATTGCCTTTCGCACTCGATATGGCCATTATGAGTTCGTTGTGATCCCATTTGGTCTTACTAACGCCCCGACAATTTTCATGGACTTGATGAACTGAGTTTTCCACGAGTATCTAGATAAGTTTGTGTTAGTCTTCATCGACGATGTGTTGGTGTACTCAAAGAACGAGGAGGAGCATGGGTGGCACCTACAAGTTGTGTTGGAGACGTTACGAAAAGAGAAGCTTTATGCCAAGTTCAGTAAGTGTGAGTTTTCGTTGACTCGAGTGAACTTCCTTGGTCATATCGTGATGGCAAATGGAATTCAAGTGGACCCTGCGAAGGTCGAGGCTGTGCAAAATTGGAAGTCGCCGAAAATGCCGAGTGAAATCCATAGTTTCTTGGGATTGGCAGGATACTACCGACGTTTCATCGAGGGATTCTCTAAGATTGCGAGACCGATGATGCAACTGTTGAAGAAAGGTATCAAAGTGGTTTGGACGCTGGAATGCGAGGCGAGTTTTCAACTGTTAAAAGAAAAATTGACTACAGCACCTGTCCTAGCGGTATCAAACCCGACAAGGACTTCGCCGTCTATACTGACGCGTCGAAAGTATGACTAGGATGCGTGTTGATGCAGGAGGGGAAAGTGATAGCATATGTTTCCCGACAGTTGAGACCGAATGAACTGAATTTCCCGACTCATGATTTAGAGCTAACAGCCGTAGTGCACGCACTAAAGATTTGGAGACACCATCTCTATGGAGTGAGATGTGAGATTTATACGGATCACACGAGTCACAAGTACTTCTTTGAGCAGAAGGAGCTAAACATGCCACAACGACGTTGGTTAGAGATTGTGAAAGACTATGACTGTGGTATTCACTATCATCCGGGCAAGGCGAATGTAGTGGTAGATGCTTTGAGTAGGAAGAACCAGCCTCAATTGGCTTTGTTACTAACTCTGGTAGAAACGTTGATACGTGAGTTTGAGAGGATGCACTTGGAAATAGTGAAAGAGCCCGAAACAGTAGGATGATGAATAGCGAGGCTAGTGATTGAGCCAGACCTAAGAACTAAGATCGTAGAAGCCCAGCGATGGGATGAGAAATTGGAGGAGACACGCATGAAAGTGAGAACCGAGAAACATGACCGTTTTCATGAAGAGGCGGACAATGCTTTGACGTTTGATGGACATTTGTGTGTGCCGAACGACGAGGCATTGAAAGATGAGATTTTGAGTGAAGCACACGACACAACTTACACTGCTCACCCTAGAAGCACGAAGATGTATCGAGACTTGAATAAATGTTTTTGGTGGAACGGAATGAAAGGAGACGTAACATCGTTTGTGGAGCGATGTCTAGCTTGTCAACAAGTGAAAGCCTTACGTCAAAGGCCGTATGGGAAACTGCAACCGCTCGAGATTCCCAAATGGAAGTGGGAGCATATAGCTATGGACTTCGTGATGGGTTTGCCAAAGTCACAAAAGGGTAACACTACGATTTGGGTGATTATCGATCGACTTACTAAAAGCGCGCACTTCTTACCGATTAAGATTACCTATGGATCAGACAAGTTAGCTAAGTTATACGTGAGCGAGATTGTGCGTTTGCATGGAGTGCCAAAGACCATTGTATCTGATCGCGATACGAAGTTCACGTCAAAATTTTGGATGAGTTTGCAACGAGAGCTAGGCACGAAATTGAACTTTAGCACCGCTTATCACCCGCAGTCCGACGGATAGTCGAAGAGGACTATTCAAACACTTGAGGATATGCTACGAGCCGTTGTCCTAGATCGAGGAGAAGGTTGGGAGACTGTTCTACCGTTGGCTGAATTCGCCTACAACAATTGCTACCAAGCGACGATCGATATGGCGTCGTATGAAGCCTTGTATGGCCGGAAGTGTAGATCCCCGCTCTATTGGGATGAAGTTGGTGAGAGGAAGATGTTAGGACCCGACGCTATCAAGGAAATGACCGAAATCGTGCATCAAATCCGTGCAAGGATCAAAGAAGCTCAAGATAGGAAGAAGTCGTATGCTGACGTGCGTCGAACGGAAATCAAATAGTGTGTGTGATGTGTATGTGTATGTGTATGTGTATGTGTATGTGTAGTGCGTATATTTGTTGTATTATTGTTTGCATTTTATTTATAGTGTGTATGTAATGTGTATAATGTGTGTAGCGGTTGTGTTTTGTTTTAGTGTGTGTGTGTTGTGTGTATTTTTAATATTGTGTTTGTATTTTATTTATAGTGTTTGTAATGTGTGAAGCGTTTGTGTTTTGTTTTAGTACGCATGTATATTGTGTGTATTTTTTATATAATGTGTGTTTAGCACAATGTATGTGTTTCGAATATAGCTTGTAATGGTTTATATTTTGAGTTTTTAGTGTATTTATATTTAGTGTGTATTTTGAATTTTTAGTGAATTTATATTTGGTGCGTAGTGTGTGTATTATATATATTGTTTGTATTTTGTGTAAAGTGTATAAATTGTGTGTATTTTGTGTATTGTAGGAATTATTTGTATTTTTTCTCTGTGTATGATGTGCATATGCATGTATATGTGTACGTACAGTTTGTATATTTTCTGTATTGGTGTTTGAATTTTATTTATAGTGTGTAATGTGTGTAGCATTTGTGTTTTGTTTTAGTGTTCGTATTTTATTTATAATATGTGTAACGTTTTTGTTTTGTTTTAGTGTGCATGTGTGTATTGTGTGTATTTTTTATATAATGTGTTAATGTGTGTTTAGCACAATGTATGTGTTTCGAATATAGCTTGTAATGGTGTATATTTTTAATTGTTAGTGTATTTATATTTGGTGTGTATTTTGGAAATAGCTTGTAATGTTGTATATTTTAAATTTTTAGTGTATTTATATTTGGTGTGTTGTATTTGCATTATATGTATTGTTTGTCTTTTGTGCAAAGTGTATAAATTGTGTGTATTTTGTAGAGTGTAGGAATTATTTTTATTTTTCTCCGTGTGTGTATTTTGTGTTAATATTCGTAGTGTGTGTGATGAGCATGTGTATGTGTATGTGTCATGCAGTGCGTATATTTTTCTTATTAGTGTTTACATTTTATTTATAGCGTATAATGTGTGTAGTGTTTGGGTTTTATTTTATTGTGAGTGTGTGTTGTGTGTATTTTTAATATAGGGTTTGTATTTTATTTATAGTGTAAGTAACGTGTGTAGCGTTTGTGTTTTATTTTAGCATGCGTGTGTATTGTGTGTATTTTTTATATAATGTGTTAATGTGAGTTTAACACAATGTATGTGTGTTGAAGATAGCGTGTAATGATGTATATTTTGAACTTTTAGTGTATTTATATTTGGTGTGTATTTTGAATATAGCGTGTAACGGTGTATATTTTGAATTTTTAGTGTATTTATATTTGGTATGTAGTGTGTGCATTATATGTATTGTTTGTATTTTGTGTAAATTGTATAAATTGTGTGTACTTTGTGTAGTGTATGAATTGTTTGTATTTTTCTCTGTGTATTTTGTGTCAATATTTGTAGTGTGTGTGATGTGTATGTGTATGTGTATGTGTATGTGTAAGTGCAGTGTATATATGTCACGCCCGCATTTTCTAAGGATAGAAAACACGATTGATCGCGACTAGGGGAGGATTAAAGAAGCGGGGAAGAAAGGGGAAAACAACACAACTCGACCATAGCTCGAAACAAATGGGAATAGCTCGAATAAAATCAGAGTATCATTTCAACAATCAACAACTCCAAATGAAAATATCTCAATAATACACGAACCCAAAAGAAACAATATTTAGCGGAAGCATTCGAGAGAAGAATAATATTATGTATGAAGACACAATATATTCGACACACTTAAAAGTAAACACAAATCTTCACCAGCTCTGCTCAACACCCACCGCGCTCGTCACAACTCAACCTACACATTTTGAAAATGAAATGCATGGCTGAGTACTTGATGTACTGAGTGGACTCATGCCGAAAATATTTTATTAAAATTATTTATCATGCCATTAACAAGTGACCTCGGGGTTTTAACTTTGAAATGGCTCGAGTCACTAAAACATCTCACCAACATCATCATCATCAACCTCAACATCATCAACATCACCATACCATATCTGAACATACCTGACAAGGAATGTGGCCACATTCCAAGCCACTAGACCAGCCAACTCAAAGAGATAGCGCACGATCTACAGGGTGTACACTAGCCTGAGTAGGGACTCACTCCCTAGTCAGACCCGAATTCGATTAACCAAACATGGCAAAAGCCACTTCAGATAGGTCCCATAGCACCACAAAAATATGGCATGAGAAACATATTTCGCAAAAATAAATATACTTAGGACATAGTCCTTATTTAAAAAGAAAGCCCACCTCGTTCGTTTAAAGCCCGAACTTGTGCTCCATTTTATCCTTGAAAAGCGTGCGTAAAGTCACCCATTGATTTAATGTAATCCATTTCCTTAATTAAAACACAAGGCCACCAAACTTAAAATTAATTCACATAGCACAAAACATTTAAATATATCAAGCCAAAACTTTTTCAATTTCCCTCACCTTACGTGATCAGTGAACTCCCAAAATCAGAGAGCTCCAATTCCTCTTTTCTCTCACGCGATTCGTATCGTCTGCAACTATTTCTCTCCATCCAATTCACTCTCAAAGAATCAGTCCAACATGTCCCTCTCGACCCCTCCATTCTCAGCCTCCCTCTCAACCTCATCACTTCTCTTTCTAACTCGCCGTTGCCTTTGCTTCGCGGCGCTGTTGCTGCTCGGTCTGCCGTCATCACCGAGCAGCCGCTGTTGGGGTCGCTCCTTGTCACCGCGCTCCAGCCGTGAGTCCATCGCCGTCACGGTCAGCCTTGCTGCTGCTGCAGCTCACTTCTCTACGAAAATCCAGTGCTGCCTGAGTCGCACCCCCGTCAAACTCTGGCACCGCTCACTGGCGTTTGTAACCTCTGTCACCTTCAACACTTCGATTAGCCCATTCTTGAACTCTTGTCTAACTCATCCAATATATAACTAATCCAGCCGAAAGCATCTTCTTTACATAATGTCGCAACCAAAAATCCCCATTTATTTGATCCAAGGAATTAAACCCGAATAGAAAAGTGAACTTCATCAACTCCACCAAACTTCATTTCTGTTCCCCGAGCAATCCCAACCTATTCCTTCTCTTTTCTAAACTAGTCACCGTCTGCTCCCACCGACTAATTTAAACTTCATGTCCAATACTTAGAATTTATGTCATAAATCTTGAAAAAAAGTTGGTCCAAGAACTACTCAAATTGAAATAACCCAACTCTCTTTCTTTCTCCCCTCATTCTTATTTCTCTTTTCACGTTTGAAAACGGAAGTCCCAAATCTGATTAAAAGAAAACAACACGATCCTTATTGTTTCCGAAATCGCGATCCCCATCTCTACCTCTTTTCTCTCTGTCGTCGTGCTGCTGTCCGATTGTGGTGCAGGATCGACACCGCCGACGTATTTCTCTCTCTACTCGCTCAGTCATAGTCGTCGCCGCCGTCTCACCCTCAAACTCCCAATGTCTCTGTCACTCGCCGTCCTCCGGTCTCCGTTCTTTTCTCTCTCGCATTGCAGCGCCATCGTGAGTCACGGCTGCTGTTGCCGACAGCCCATCGCCACTGCCGGGATCACCGCCGCTGCTGTACAGCCCCGTGCTGTCCGTCGCTGCTGATATCTCTGAATCACCGCCACCGCTGCTTGATCGTTGCCACCCCACTGCAGCTGCTGAGATCGCCGCTGCTGAACGGATGTTGCTGCTCCGCCGGGACAGCCTGTCGCGCTGCTGTTGTTCGTTGTTGTTCGCTGTCTCTCCGTGACAATTCGCTGCCACTGCCGTCTCCTATCTCACGTTCCCAAACTCAGAGAAACCAACTTCCTTTCCCACTTTCCTCTTCTCAATTCTCGCACTCTCTCTTTATCTAGTTTCTAATTCTCGATTTTTGTTGGAATCAATTGAATCTAAAGAAACGTGGAGTCATGGAGAGATATGTATAGGTATAAACCGATTTCATGAGATCATGGGGAGGTAGAAACCGATTTGTTCCGGATTTTGTGGAACAGAAAAATTGTTGAGTGAAAGGTAATCTCCCGTTAGATTCTTGCATATTCAAGGTGGGATGAAAATTAATGAATTATTTGGGCTATAATAATTTGATTTCAATTTGGGTTAAAAGGAATAATTGCTATAGGCCCAAAAGATTGTTGAAAACGACTTCCAAAAGTTGGTGACGAAGAATTGGGCTTCATACAAATAAAGAAAAAGATCCTAGCCCAAATTCAAAATAAGAACACTGGCTATTCCGTCAACATCTAAAATAATTGAAGGAAATTTTTCGGCTACACAAACGACGTCCCTTCAACAACAACTAAAAAGATAGAAGAAGTCGGAGTATTACAATCTACCCATCTTTAACAAAAATTTCATCCCAAAATTTACTTACATCCTTCGAATAAAATATTTCTCCATTAACTTTTAATCCAATTTCTAAGCAGCTTCCTCGTGTCGCTTAAAAATTAATAACTATAGATGAAATAGTATCATCTCCTAAATTCCTTTTGTCATCTGATTCTCAAAACACTTCCAAGTATTCACGATGTTTCCACACACATCACTTTCACGGTTTCAACGAATTTATTTCTCAGCTCCTGCACAATTCAATCTATGATAGCCTCGATTTTTTTTCATAATTCAAAATATGAGTACGGGCTCTATTGCTCTTGATCGTAGGGCTCCATTTCCTTTCTCTTACGGTAGTATCAAAAATTTCTCTATAATGTTATTGTATACCACTGTTCGGAAATGCTCCGTCTCTCATTCGTTAATCTCGTATCAATCAACCACTTATATAGATATCCCGTATAGCACTAAAAGGTTATTGGTCGTAAAAGCATTTTCACCACATTTTATTTCTCAAGATCTAATATCTAGATGTATAGCATAATGTTCGATCCCTTAGCAGCTCGGTATAAGCGGTACGTAAAAGCTGAAAATTTAACACCTCGTGTTCTTGGTTATATCGATGCCTCTAGTTGGTGTATCACTTTTACGCATGTCTGATTATAGAAACTTATTCCCCCGTGTGCATTCGAAAAGATCAACCTCACCCTTTTCTCCAAGTCTAGTAACAAGAACTCAAAATTTGATCAAGCAGTCTTACTTGGATATGAACTGGTTTCAAAATTGTAGCAACACTGCTGGAAGTGTCTTAATCAGAAAGGCTGCAGAATTACTCAAGAAAACAAGAACAACATTTCTAGCTCGACTCTTTTAGATCTCATCACCAACTTGCAAAAATTGGTTTGAAGAAAAAAATAAAGCAGGGTCTAAGTTCCATTAAACTTATCATGTTCATTCTGAGAATTAAGGTTTCAGATAAACTCATAAACCTTGAGACTTTACTTCTGATGAGAGCTCGAAAGAATATGAGATATTTCAATTGTCAAATCAAATTTGCAAAATTTCGGCATCAATGAATGATGGTTCAAACATGTCATGACATGAGATGGTCAATTGTGGGAGGATTTAGAAGCATAGACAAATGTCATAAAGTAGCACTGATCATGGTTCGACGACATCAGGTTATTGAATACTGAAATCACATCAATGGATTCACATGAAGTGAACTTTTTAGGAAAATCAGCTAGAACAAACATGTTAAGGAAAAAGAGAACACGATAGCCTTAACTTGGTGTTGCAGAAAGAAAAAATCATTGTGCATGAAAGAATATATGAAGTGAAATTAAGCTAAAAAGAATTTCACTTCTGCAAGGAAGAACTTGCCGCATGCATAGTTACAAAATAAAAAGGTGTACAAAAGTTCCAAGAAGAATATTCCATCATTTGAAGAAACATGTATGGGAGATATGATCATACCGAAGGTCATAACTACAAACAACTTTAGAACTGAAGTTCAATGACGGAAGCTCATAAGGTCAAAATATTGTCCTTACGAAAGATGAATCAAAGAAGACTATTAATCAAGATGTCCAAAGTTACAAAGGCAAGCACCAATTTTCAAGAACTGAAAGTGAGTCATGACTCGATATAGGGAAAAAAGGGCACTACTTGCAAAGCATGAGTCAAGCAAGGTGTTTAAATAGACAAGGGCTCAAGGTTATTCAATACGTATCGAAAAGAACTTAGAATCCAAGTAAGTACTGTTGATTTAAAATCGTTCATTCTAGCTACGAAGGTCGTACTCGTTCGCTCGTCTTTCTGAGGCCGAACATGGTAACATCGTTCTAAGAAACCGTGGATTCCAAGTTGATATTCATCACGTCATTACAACAAAATAATTGTAGTCAGTCAAATGCCATAACTGCATAATATTCTTGCATATTATAACAATTATTCTCTTAAAACATTTTAATCATCTGTATGCTTCTCTGCCTGCTATAAAGGTCGTCTCCATCGTGTTGCCACTTTTAGCAAAATTACGCGAGATAATGCTATATTGATTTGCATCGCGAGTATGATCTCTTGTCATTGCATAGCTACATCACTTAGCATCAGCTCTTATTGTCTCGCACCTTTTTCGTGTTTGAAGCTTCATTTCGTCTTCTCTATCCTCATCTTTTTGAAATCTTCCTCGTATTCTTTTTTCCCTTATCGTTCACGGAAAACCATAGAAAATAGTAAAATGGTTCACACACTAAGCTTGCTCTAACGTTTCGCGCCATTCCAAAGAAATAGCAAAAGTTCCATGGTCCATCGGCAAACATTCTACTCTCGATCTCCTTGTCTCGTATCTTGATAATCTAGGAATTTCGCCCCACTTTCCCTTTCTCGTTCATTTTCATCACTCGGGAAAGCGATAGATAAATTGTCAACTTACAACTATGGTTCGCGCACGTTCAATCTAGCTTAGTCTTAGGCACTCTAAGTTCACAACACATTTCACCACCTCATAGATCAACAGATATCACATTTAAAGTCATTCATACTTCAAATAACAAGTATAATACACAATATTTCGCTTCCCAATACACAACGCTTTCACATTTCACATCTACCTTTAAAACAAACATTTTCTTCAAAACTCACACTTTTCTCAAAAAAATTCAACATCTCACTTTCAACTTTGAAGTACATGTTTTGACTCAAAACTCAAAACATACTTGAACATCAACTTTCATCATTCATGTAAAAACAAACAATCCATCGTCCCTCATCAAAACTCGTTCGTTTCTCAAACATCAGCAAATACTCTTCTCAACTCGAAATCAGTCCCTCACAGAATGATTCTACTTCCTCCTTCTTATAAAAAAATTTTTCCTCTTTCTTTCTCAAAAATTTTCTCGTCGTCCTTTCTCCGAAACTTTCTCATAAAAATCTTCACATAAAAAATATATTACCTCTTTCTTGGTTGAGCGTGGCGAAGCGGGATGTTGAGCCTTCCAAATTTAACCTTCTTTAAGTCTAGCGAAACAAGTCTAGACTAAGACTGAAAAAGACTCTCGGGTCCAGAGCGGAAAGAAAAATGGCTCTGATACCACTTTGTCACGCCCGCATTTTCTAAGGATAGAAAACACGGTTGATCGCGACTAGGGGAGGATTAAAGAAGCGGGGAAGAAAGGGGAAAAAAACACAACTCGACCATAGCTCGAAACAAATGGGAATAGCTCGAATAAAATCAGAGTATCATTTCAACAATCAACAACTCCAAATGAAAATATCTCAATAATACACGAACTCAAAAGAAACAATGTTTAGCGGAAGCATTCGAGAGAAGAATAATACTCCCTCCGTCCCATGTTACTTGCACTATTCCGTTTCGGCTCGTCACAAACTACTTACACTATTTATAGTTTAAATTAGAATTAATATATTTAATTAATATGTTAGATTAAGTTAAGAGCTCCTTTATTAAGTGATGTCTCATTACACTTAAAATTCTAATTTAATTACGCTAAAAAATTAATCCCAAATTTACGGCCTAAAATGTAAAGTGCGAGTAACATGAGACGGAGGGAGTATTATGTATGAAGACACAATATATTCAGGACACCTAAAAGCAAACACAAATCTTCACCAGCTCTGCTCAACACCCACCGCGCTCATCACAGCTCAACCTGCACATTTTGAAAAAGAAATGCAGGGCTGAGTACTTGATGTACTCAGTGGACTCATGCCGAAAACATTTTATAAAAATTATTTATCATGCCATTAACGAGTGACCTCGGGGTTTGAACTTTGAAAGGGCCCGAGTCACTAAAACATCACACCAGCATCATCATCATCAACCTCAACATCATCAACATAACCATACCATATCTGAACATACATGACAAGGAATGTGGCCACATTCCAAGCCACTAGACCGGCCAACTCAAAGTGATAGCGCACGATCTATGGGGTGTACACTAGCCTGAGTAGGGACTCACTCCCTAGTCAAACCCGAATTCGATTAACCATACATGGCAAAAGCCACTTCAGATAGGTCCCACAGCAACACAAAAATATGGCATGACAAACATATTTTGCAAAAATAAATATACTTAAGACTTAGTCCTTATTTAAAAAGAAAGTCCACTTCGTTCGTTTAAAGCCTGAACTTGTGCTCCATTTCATCCTTGAAAAGTGTGCGTAAAGTCACCCATTGATTTAATGTAATCCATTTCCTTAATTAAAACACATGGCCCAAACTTAAAATTAATTCACATAGCACACAACATTTAAATATATCAAGCCAAAACTTCTTCAACTTCCCTCACCTTACGTGATCAGTGAACTCCCAAAATCAGAGAGCTCCAATTCCTCTTTTGTCTCATGCGATTCGTATCGTCTGCAACTATTTCTCTCCATCCAATTCACTCTCAAAGAATCAGTCCAACATGTCTCTCTCGATCCCTCCATTCTCGGCCTCCCTCTCAACCTCGTCACTTCTCTTTCTAACTCGCCGCTGCCTTTGCTTCGCGGCACTGTTGCTGTCTCGGTCTGCCGTCATCACCGAGCAGCTGCTGTTGGGATCGCTCCTTGTCACCGCGTTCCAGCCGTGAGTCCATCGCTGTCACGGTCAGCCTTGCTGGTGCTGCTGCTCTCTTCTCTACGAAAATCCAGCGCTGCCTGAATCGCACCCCCATCATCATCGTCGTCAAACTCTGGCGCCGCCCTCGCCTTTTTCCTCCACCGCTCACTGGCGTTTGCAACCTCCGTCACCTTCAACACTTCGATTAGCCCATTCTTGAACTCTTGTCTAACTCATCCAATATTTAACTAATCCAGCCGAAAGCATCTTCTTTACATAATGTCGCAACCTAAAATCCCCATTTATTTTATCCAAGGAATTAAACCCGAATAGAAAAGTGAACTTCATCAACTCCACCAAACTTCACTTCTCTTCCCCGAGCAATCCCAACCTATTCCTTCTCTTTTCTAAACTAGTCACCGTCTGCTCCCATCGACTAATTTAAACTTCATGCCCAATACTTAGAATTTGTGTCATAAATCTTGAAAAAAAGTTGGTCCAAGAACTACTCAAATTGAAATAACCCAACTCTCCTTCTTTCTCCCCTCATTCTTATTTCTCCTTTCACGTTTGAAAACGGAAGTCCCAAATCTAATTAAAAGAAAACAACACGATCCTTATTATTTCTGAAATCGCGATCCCCATCTCTCCCTCTTTTCTCTCTGCCGTCGTGCTGCTGTCCGATTGTGGTGCACGATCGACACCGCCGACGTATTTCTCTCTCTGCTCGCTCCGTCATCGTCGTCGCCGCCGTCTCACCCTCAAACTCGCGATGTCTCTGTCACTCGCCGTCCTCCGGTCTCCGTTCTCTTCTCTCTCGCATTGCAGCGCCGTTGTGAGTCACGGCTGCTGTTGCCGACAGCCCATCGCCACTGCCGGGATCACCGCCGCTGCTGTACAGCCCTGTGCTGTCCGTCGCTGCTGATATCTCTGAATCACCGCCACCGCTGCTTGATCGTTGCCACCCCGCTGCAGCCGCTGAGATCGCCGCTGCTGAACGGACGTTACTGCTCCGCCGGGACAGCCTGTCGCGCTGCTGTTCGTTGCTGTTCGTTGTCTCTCCGTGACAATTCGCTGCCACTGTCGTCTCCTATCTCACGTTCCCAAACTCAGAGAAACCAACTTCTTTCCCACTTTCCTCTTCTCAATTATCGCACTCTCTCTTTATCTAGTTTCTAATTCTCGATTTTTGTTGGAATCAATTGAATCTAAAGAAACGTGGAGTCATGGACAGATATGTATAGGTATAAACCGATTTCATGAGATCATGGGGAGGTAGAAACTGATTTGTTCCGGATTTTGTGGAACAGAAAAATTGTTGAGTGAAAGGTAATCTCCAGTTAGATTCTTGCATATTCAAGGTGGGATGAAAATTAATGAATTATTTGAGCTATAATAATTTGATTTCAATTTGGGTTAAAAGGAATAATTGCTATAGGCCCAAAAGGATGTTGAAAACGACTTCCAAAAGTTGGTGACGAAGAATTGGGATCATACAAATAAAGAAAAAGATCCTAGCTCAAATTCAAAATAAAAACACTGGCTATTCCATCAACATCTAAAATAATTAAAGGAAATTTTTCGGCTACACAAACGACGTCCCTTCAACAACAACTAAAAAGATAGAAAAAGTCGGGGGTATCACAATATATTTTCTATATTAGTGTTTGCATTTTAATAATAGTTTAATGTGTGTATAATGTGTGTCGTGTTTGTGTTTTATTTAGTGTGCATGTGTAACGTGTGTAGCTTCTGTATTTTGTTTTAGTGTGTGTGTAATGTGTGTATTTTTTATATAATGTGTTAATGTGTGCTGTTTAGCACAATATATGTGTGTTGAATAAAGCGTGTAATGATGTATATTTTGAATTTTTAGTGTATTTATATTTGGTGCGTAGTGTGTGCATTATATATATTGTTTGTATTTTGTGTAAAGTGTATAAATTGTGTGTATTTTGTGTAGTGTAGGAATTATTTGTATTTTTTCTCTGTGTGTGATGTGCATATGTATGTATATGTGTACGTGCAGTTTGTATATTTTCTGTATTAGTGTTTGAATTTTATTTATAGTGTGTAATGTGTGTATAATATGTGTAGCGTTTGTGTTTTGTTTTAGTGTGCGTGTGTACTCTGTGTATTTTTAATATAGTGTTTGTATTTTATTTATAATGTGTGTAACGTTTTTGTTTTGTTGTAGTGTGCATGTGTGTATTGTGTGTATTTTTTATATAATGTGTTAATGTGTGTCTAGCACAATGTATGTGTTTCGAATATAGCTTGTAATGGTGTATATTTTTAATTTTTAGTGTATTTATATTTGGTGTGTATTTTTGAAATAGCTTGTAATGTTGTATATTTTAAATTTTAGTGTATTTATATTTGGTGTGTAGTATTTGCATTCTATGTATTGTTTGTATTTTGTGCAAAGTGTATAAATTGTGTGTATTTTGTAGAGTGTAGGAATTATTTTTATTTTTCTCCGTGTGTGTATTTTGTGTTAATATTTGTAGTGTGTGTGATGTGCATGTGTATGTGTATGTGTACGTGCAGTGCGTATATTTTCTGTATTAGTGTTTTATTTTATTTATAGCGTGTAATGTGTGTAGTGTTTGGGTTTTATTTTAGTGTGAGTGTGTATTGTGTGTATTTTTAATATAGGGTTTGTATTTTATTTATAGTGTATGTAACGTGTGTAGCGTTTGTGTTTTGGTTTAGCATGCGTGTGTATTGTGTGTATTTTTTATATAATGTGTTAATGTGAGTTTAACACGATGTATGTGTGTTGAAGATAGCGTGTAATGATGTATATTTTGAACTTTTAGTGTATTTATATTTGGTGTGTATTTTGAATATAGCGTGTAACGGTGTATATTTTGAATTTTTAGTGTATTTATATTTGGCATGTAGTGTGTGTGTGTGTATTGTGTATATTTTTTATATAATGTGTGCTGTTTAGCACAATGTATGTGTGTTGAATAAAGCGTGTAATGATGTATATTTTGAATTTTTAGTGTATTTATAATTGGTGTGTAGTGTGTGCATTATATGTCTTGTTTGTATTTTGTATAAAGTGTATAAATTGTGTGTATTTTTGTGTTTGAAATTTGACCCAACAGTCTTACTTGGATATGAACCGATTTCAAATTGTTGCAACATTGCTAAGGATGTCTTTAGTTGGGAAGACTCCAAAATTAATCATGGAAACAAGAACAACAATGCAATGATTGAGTTTTATAGGACTCAACCCGTCCATTCTGAGAATTAAATGGTTTAGAGGTATCAAATAAAACCCATAGAGCTTTGACAATTTACTCCTGATGAGAGCTCGAAAGAACATGAGATAGGTCATGGAAACAGGATGAAACTGCAAAAATTCTCAAATTCCATAGCCGACTGCTAGATCACAATTTGCAAAAATTCCGGACAGCAATGAAGGATATCGTTCAAACATGTCAAGGCCTAAAATAATCAGTCGCGGCAGGATTTAGAAACATGGACAAATGTCATGAAGTAGTACAAATGATGGTTCAACAACATCATGTTATTGGAAAAGATGAAATCACATCAATGGGTTCGCGGGTTTGTTAAAGACAACTCAAAGTGAATGGAACTTTTCAGAAATTTAACACGATCAACCTGTTAAGGAAGAAGAGAACAAGATAGCCTTAACTTGGTGTTGCAGAAAGAAAAATCATTGAGTATGAAACAATATATAGTGAAACCGAGCTAAAAAGAATTTCACTTCTGCAAGAAAGAACTTGTCACATACATGGTTACAAAATAAAGAGGTGAACCAGTAGTTCCAAGAATAATATTCCATTCTTTGAAGAAAATATGTTTGAAGGTGTGATCATACTGAAGGTCATAACTGCAACAACCTTAGGAATGAAGTTCAATGGCGGAAGTTCATAAAGTCAAAATATTGTACTTATGAATGATGAATCAAAGGTGACTACTCAATCAAGCTATCCAACGTTACAAAGGCAAACACAAACTTTCGAGACAAGTGAGTCATGCCTCGATATAGGGAAAAAAAATAATGGACATTACTTGCAAATTGGGAGTCAACCAAGGTGTTTAAATAGACAAGAGCGCACGTTTATTCAAAACATCCCGAAAGGAACTTAGAATCCAAGTAAGTACTGTTGAAAGTAAAACGTTCATTCTAGCTACGAGGGTCGCACTCCCTCGCACATTTTCGTGAGCCTGAACATGGTAACATCATTCTATGAAATCGCGGATTCCAAGTTGAGATTCATCGTATCGTCGAAATTAATAACTATTTTTGATGGTCGCATCTTCAAAGTCTTCTTGCCATGCCACGTAGTTTTTGAAATGCATTCCATTGCACACGTGGTCTTAAAGTGTCGTAAACGTCGTCGTACTTGTGTCGCATCGCCACTTTGGCATGGTATGCAAGACTGCATAGTTTTATTAGATCTTAGGTATGATCTCGCCATTGTGAGGATACACCAAAGTTTGAAATATATACTTTCGTTGGTTTTATCACTCAGGAAAGTGATATTGCAGTTGTCAACTTACAACTAAGTTCTAGCACATTCAGTCTGGCCTACCTCGTAGGCACTCTATAATTTCAAGTATAGCTTGAAGTCTCGTACTTCAACGTATATTTGATCAATACCTAACTCAAGCTTCATATGGCTCCTACGTTCGCAACGAAGTTCAAAAGTTCCACATTTCACTTTAATAGTGGTTCTTCCCAATACCTCATACTTCATCGGTCCTAAATTTTCACCACATAAACGTCATCCATATATTGCACAATCAACACATTTATTCGTATAAATCATTTGGTGTTCCATAGCATAACAAACATCGTATATTAATATATGTGAATAGCAACACTCAGTCAATCAATCATCCATGGAATTGCATTTCATAAATCATGCAGTTCATGCTCATCTGTATCACAATCACAACTCGCAACTACACGCGTATCATGCTTTGCATTTCACAGTTTCATAGTCATGAAATTTTAACCGCCTAGGCATAAAATTTTGTCGTTCCTGGAAGCAACATGTATTTTCTTCAAATAAATTTTGTAGTTTCGTGGACGTAATAGCAAATCTCAACATCAATCAATACAAGTTCACAATCATACTTCAATATCCAGCACATTCAACGCCATCATGCCTCATTGTTAAACAAAAGCAATTGTATAATCTCATAGTGTCTCCCGGTTCATATGTTCACAACATTTTCCAAAAGCTATAGTATATATTTCTTTCTCACAGGTGTTGTTTCATAGTATAATCAAGTAATCACACTCATACTTCACGTTTCACAATTCATGTAATTTTCAATCATTGAGAATTTCATCTATCCAAACTCATAGAAGTCCAATCACATATTCGCCGATTTTCCTTATCGGGGTGTGCACAACAATATTCATCATTTTTGGCATAGTCGTATTAAGCAATTTTATATCCATGTATTTTCATCATCCCACACTTCCAAACAACATTTTCAAAGACGTCATATTATCTTCGATTCCCATCGAAATAATTTCATTTTCCACTAGAGGAATATCCCCATCACACTTTCCAACATTTCACAGGTTCAGATCAAACTTATCGAAACGATTGTTACCTCATTCTTCGTGGTTGGGCGGAGACGAGTCGTGGTGTTGAGCCTTCGACGGTTATCAATGTTATGGTTTTGTATACTAGAAATCACCTTTCGAGTGATTGGATATTGTAAAACTCTACTTGTTATTTTCCAATGAATAAAACAGATTATTTTTGTCATAATGTTGTTATGTTTTACATTTAATGGTTGTTTATTGCATATTTAAATGTATAAGAACGTAACAAAGTCTAAGTCTTTGTTCTAATATACCGGTTGTGGGCGTCGTCCACTTTAAGGTAACACAGTCAGTTCTGAACAAACAAAAAGAAGAATTTCACAACCCAGATAGGCCTAGACTACCTATCGTGAAAGGTTGCAATGTCAGTCCGATTATTTCTAAGCCTTATTGAAATAAGATGATGTTGGTGTGGTATAGCACTGAATGGATCTAACAGCAAGACGAGTCTTTATGCTATCTACTGAAAGACGAGGTCTTGATAATAATTTCTTAATCAATGCACGTTAGCATTGAGCATATGATATTGAGTATCTACTACTTTGACTTACCAAAGGTGCGGGTTTTTTGTAACCCAACGATCCAGGTATATTGGGTAGTGGTGATCATTATCTAGCGGTGCTAGGATTGCTACGTTGAATCGTGCGCGAGGAGAGTCTCGTTTGATAACATCCACAAGAGGAGCTCGAAACAAGGTTTTATTATTCGGAACCTAGCTAGTTGGAGTTTGATTACTCTATGAACAATAAATAAGAGTTTCTTGCTAAGTCCACTCTTGGAGATTAAATATGTTGATTAATTAAGTCCATAGCAGACATTAATTAATTATTGAATGTTTCTATCTTAAGCGCGAGAAATAAATTGAACGCAAATAAAGAAAACCCGGAATACTTGTAATTTCAGATTTGGAAAGGCAGTGCAATATTACTTCTGTAGTGGCTGCTTGTAATATTCCAATATAAGCTTATATTAAATTCTGGGTTCAATTTAATTAGTAAAAAGCTAATTGGGTGAGGCCTGATCCAATTCTTCCTTAGATCTCTGACTGAGCCCAATTTGTGACTTAATATAAATAGGAGAATAAAGGAGACAGAAAACACTTTTTCTACATTAAAATTTCATCCCCCTCTAGAGAGAGAGAGTTCGAAATTTATGCCTCCTCCGTGAGCAGTTTTTGTCTTCCATTATTCGAGTCCTAGTACGTTGGTGAGATTTGCCCACACAAATATCAATGTACAGTCCGGGACACCAGTCAGAAGATCCGAGGTCTTGTATTGAAGATCTTCACGTGGAGACGGAGCAAGACATCATCGATTCTTGATTGAATCAACGAGGTAAATTGGCTAATTCCGTAGTAAGCATGTTTTAGGGATTTTATATGCTAAAGCATGTTTGAATTCAAGTTATGACCATGATACATGTGATAATTGCGAGAACAGAATTTGTCTGAATAATCTGCTAAATAGATCAAATTCATGTGATCGGATATTTATGGACGCTTCCGCTGCCAACCCCTTCAATTGGTATCAGAGCCAGTCGTTGGCTCTGATTATTTGGATTTAAATTTCGCGAAATTCATGTATGCATGTTCAATTTGATTGCGAAGAATGTTCTTGTGTTTTTGTTTATATTTTTATGCATGTTGAACTCAAGAACTGTCGAATCAAATAACTTGAATTGCTCGAACGTACCACGTGCGATTGAGGTAGGGATGTCGATTGAGTGGGAGCCGAGGGATCGAGGTCATAAGGCGACGCGCAGATGAGCGTGGGCTCGTGCACGTCGCCGGCCGAGATCGCAAACCCAGGCGGAACCCGCGTCAAGATCGAAACGGCGGATTGAGTGCCACGGCAGTTCGACCTAGAACGTACCGAGGTGCCGAGACGCCAGGCCGAACCCTAGGCGGAAGGTCCGGCGCCACCTGACGGAACACCTGACCGAGAGCGTCGCGCCTGTTGGCGTTTCGCTGGTTGGGGCAGTGGGAAGAGCTGGAGTGAGATGGACCGAGATGGGCGGTCCTAGCTGGCCGAGAGCAGCCGCGCCACCGTGCGCACTGCTGGCCGAGAGCTCGAGCCACCCGACGGAACACGGAGCCAAGACGGGCCCTCGCCGCTGGCCGAGAGGAGCCGCGCCTCCGAGCACGCTCCTGGCCGAGACAGAGGCGACACCCGACGAGCCGCTGGCCGAGATGCTGGCGCGCCACCTGCGTGCCGGTGGCCGAGACGCTGCATGCGTCGTGGTCCGATGAAGAACTCGTCGGATTTTCATCGTTCATCGTTCGTGCGAACCTCGTACGATGAGATAACGATGAAGGATTATTTTAATGATTATTTAATTATTTTATTAAAAGATATTATTAAAATATTATTATTTATTAGAAATAAAATCTTTATGGAAGATTTGCCTAGATTTTAGGAATATTTTTATTATTATCTATATCTATGGAAATAAATAACGTTATTTTGATTTCTAGATGATATGGATGAGAATAATTTAATAGTTTCCTAATATTAATCTAGATTTAAGGAATATTTTTATTATTTTCTATATCTATGGAAATAAATAATATTATTTTGATTCCTAGATGATATGGATAAGAATAATTTAATGGTTTTCTAATATTTATTTATCTAAGATCCTAATAAGGATAGATATGTATGAATACATTAAATAATAAAATGTCTCTTACTAATCTTGAACAAGGAAATAATTTGAATTTATTTTTCATGTCTTATTAAGGACTAAATAATTTGATTATTTTAGATATACCTTATAGTAGACATGAATAAGAATTAAATTCTAGAACAACAATTTCCTAAAGGAAGATAACAACATTAATCTAAAGGTTTAATTATCCAGCAAATTAAATACCAACAGAATTTAATCAAGCCTTTCTCTGCCCTAAGGCTAAGGATAATTAATGAAAACCATAACCCAAATATCTAAGCTATAATTACGAACTCAACGTTTGTATATGGTCTCCATCAATTGGTCTGCAATTTATGAAGCCTTTTTCTAATATTATCGTCATTTGCTCTGTGGGGACAATAATCCTAAGAAAATAGCAAGTTCATGAGGGCGGACTTCCCAAATATAAATAGTATGAACTAGAATGTAGTTTCCAATATTATCGCCACCTGCTCTGTGGGGATAATAATCCTAAGAAACTACGAGATTCAGAAGTTCACATAGGATTTACGAGATAGCTTGATCTTGTTAGCAGCACATGAACATTGTTATGGGAGTGTGTTGTAGAAATGAGACTCTGTAATGCTAAAGAGATGGTCTTGCTTAGGCAACATTAGGCGGCCATGCCACTCTGTGGTCTCTGGACTATTCGTCGGTGTTATGACCAGTAAAATTGTATGATTTTAATGCGTATTGACTTCCTCTGGAGGGTAAAAAAATTTAATTTTACAGTTGTAAGATTTTGAAAAGTTTTATGGTTAATCTAATCAAACTTCTTACATAGGTTTATGACAAATGGTAAATATTCTGTTTTGCAGTGCAAACCAAATCGTCAATATGTCGTTCAATCCTCTTTCTGCAATTCTCAAAGAAAACAAACTCTAGGGCCAAAATTACATAGAATGGAAACAAAATTTGGACATCGTTCTTACAGCTGAAGAGTACAACTTTGGGCTCACAACCCCGCGACCTCCAGTGCCAGCGGCTAACACTGCGGTAGGACTCACAGATGCACATAGACGGTGGCATAAGGCGAATGAGATGGCTAAGTGCTACATGTTGGCATCTATGTCATCAGTATTCAAGCATCAGCATTCTGCCATGGAAACTGCCGCCGAGATTATACAGAATCTCAAGAATCATTTTGGTACTCAGAATCGATCGGCTAAGTCTCAAGCCTTTCGGAGTATCATGTCGAAGACAATGAAGGAAGGCTCGTCTGTGAGGGACCATGTCCTCGAGATGATGGGCCACCTCAACCAGATTGAGGTGTTGGGAGGGACGATCGATCCCGAGTCCTAGGTAACAATCATCCTTCAAAGTCTTCCCCCTAGCTTCCAGCAGTTCAAGCTCAACTTTGAGATGAACAAAAGGAATTACACCTTGGCAGAACTATTGACTGAACTTCAGTCAGCAGAGGACCGTATGGTCCAAGCTAAGGCTACCATGATGACTTCGGCACCTCGTTCCTCTGGCTTCAAGCCTAGCATAGGAAAAAGGAAGGCACCGAACTCAGAATCGGGCAAAGTGGCTAAGGGAAAGAAGAAGAGAAGGGCAAATAAGAAGCCCTCGGGGAAGTGTTTCAAGTGTGGTGAAAATGGGCATTGGAAGCCAGACTGTCCTAAAAGGGGCAAGGCTACAGGTATGCACCAAGCTCTAGTAGTCGAGTCTTGTTTGGCTTCGACATCTACTTACACTTGGGTTATTGACACAGGAGCTACTGATCATATTTATTTTGATCCTGACTTAATGCAGGTGACAAGACGGCTACATGATCGTGAGATTGAAGTTCAGCTGGGCGACGCTACCAAAGTGGCGGCCGTTGCAGTGGGAGACATTTATTTGCGTTTTAGTAGTGATAGATTTTTTATTTTTAAGAATGTTTTGTTGATACCTTCTTTTAGAAGAAATTTAATTTCAGTTTCTAAATTAGTTTTTGATGGATATTCGATTTCTTTTAATGACAATTGTGTTATTAAGAAAGATGGTTCTTATATTTGTCGTGGTATCATGGAAAACAATTTGTACACAATCACTTCTTGTCACGACCGCCCATACTAGGGGTACCACAAATGCGGCGATCGTGACCGACATGCATGGATAACGTTTTTAAAAGAAAAACCTAATTAACTTACAGGAAGAAAGACATTTTAGTTTAAAGAAGTTTAAGGTTAAAATTTTACTATTAATTAGAAAAAGCTTATAACAAATACTTTTAAAAGAAATAGCGGAGAAAATAACTTAAAGAAAACCAATTAACTTCTAAAGTAGACCATTTAATTTAATTCACGAAAACACCATTTTCAAAAGTTAACGTAATTACTTGGTTAAAACCTAACACAACCATACGTGTTCAAACACAGTACGAAAAGATTAAAGTCTTGAGACATAGTTTAAAATATAGCAGCGGAAAATAAGGTTTAAAGAGAGTCAAGGATCACGCCTGTGTATGAAGACACAACGCATCCTAAGGCTAGCTCAACATCCTTCGCAACATCCTGCTCAACCTGCAAAATTTTAAAAGAAATTACAGGGCTGAGTACTTGTTGTACTCAATGGCCTCATGCCGAAAACATTTTATATAGTTATGTCATCCATACCAGTGATCTCGAGTTTTTATATGAAATTAAGAAATTACCACGAGAGCACAAAAACATTTCGTAGACTGGCCAGTCAAATAATCTCCCCATTTTCAACAATCCATCAATCACAACATCAATCCGCAGTGCGACGAAAGTGTGGCCACACTATTCGCCCACGAGACCGGCCGACTAGCAAGGACGGCTCACGATCCCACCAGTGTACACAGCCTGATAGGGTTTGCGGCCCTACTCAGACCCGAATTCATTTCACATCACAACCATATAGCCTAACAGAGCAAGCTAAGACGAACTAGGCATCAGGCAACAATCTCATAAACAAAAACATTTTGGCATGACATAACAGTTAAACCACCCTTATAACACCACATAGTATTTTCGGAAAATAAAGAGGTTTGAAAAAGAAAGCCCACCTCGTTCGCTTAACAAATCACAATCCAACTTACGGCAACTCTCGTTCCTCGAGCTCACGTATACACAATCACCCTTGTCAACGACAACACAATCAGCCTTCCATAAGTTTATATGATCATGCATGTCCTATTGTTCCTCTTTATCGTTCTCTTACCGATCCCAACATTCACCAACACAAGAAAGACATGTCATAATATTTTTCTCAATTCACACATGCATCATATAATTCATCAAAACTTAGTACAAAAGATATTTTCACATAACAACGAACTGGCAGAACTGTGCGGTTGGTTTGTAAAAATCACCAAAAATTCATCCGACCTCATATGAAGCTAATAATTGGTCACAACACAGTAGACACATTCAAATCCATTCAGGTAAAGTTTCACACTCAAATCATGTCATTTGGTTAGTCAAAACATTAATACAATTCTCTGGTCGGAATATAAAAATTCTGGCAGCATTGCACAGTTCATTTGAAAAATTCACCATAAATTCATACGATGTCCAATAAGGCTGAATTTTTCACACGACTCAGAAGACACTTCCAATTTTTATATAGTTCAAGAATAACATCAAACGGAGGTCATTTAGTCAGTCAAACAGAATACGAAACTTTCTGGGCGAGAACACAAATTTCTGGCAGAATTGCGCAGTCAACTTCAAACATTTTTCAAAAATTCATTTTTCGACAAAAAGGGCTGAAATTTACACGAGACACAAAAAACACCTTGAAATTAACTCAGTAAAATCTTCATACCAATTCTCATGCTTATAACACGAAATCATGCTTGATAAGACTCTCATAAACATGTTTGCACATAAACTTACATCATTCACCAAGGATTCAAAACAAATTTCATATAACCTCAAATCAAATCGCATACTATCAAAGTTCTCATGCAAACTCAATTTTTCCACCGATTAATTTTGAGATCTATGATTCCTACACCCACTACATGCATGTAGGATTCAAGAACATAGTTCAAACGAAAAGAATGAGGAAAAGTGAGCAAATATACCTTCTTTGACAAAAATGAATCGGTAGAAACAATGAACGAAGCGATTCGCCGGAGACTCTTGAAAATAACTTCAACTGATCAAGAACAAGGATGGAATGGAGGATTTTTGGAGAGAAAGAGTGGGAGAGGAGAGAGGCGTGTGGGAGAGAATGAGGGAGAGGGAGGCGTGTGAAAATAGTGGCTAGGGTTGGGGTTTAGTTTGTTTTATGTATTAGGTTTAATATACACCCAAATAAAAATAAATAAATTGTGGGGGAATAAATAAAAAGTCCCACAATTAGAACACAAGGTAGGCGTGTATTTTGAGGAGATTAATTTCAAAATTTGCTGATTTAATTAGCAAGGAATGATAACCATATTTAAATCCTCAATTAAATGGGAATAGGATTTAAATTTGGAATTTTTTTATAGGAAAAGACTCCCATAAAATAGGTAACAAATAAATTAATTTCCACAAGGAAAATAAAAGCATAATGGGCGTGTGATGTGGATGAGAGAAAAAAGGAAATATTCACATCCCCAATTAATTAGACATAGGTATTAGGATGATATTTAATTGAATAAAAGGGGATTCCACAAAATAGGAAACAAATAAATTATCCTCCAAAATTTAGTGAAGGGGCCAAAAATTATTAGGCTTAAGTAGCCAAGGAAATATTTCAACTCTCTATTTATTTTGGGTGAAGAAATAAAATGTGGCATGATTTAATTGGATTTAATTCAAAAGAAAGGAGTCAACAAGGCACCAATTAAATCAAAGAAAAATAATTCATCCTCCTATTTTAAATAGGGGATTTTTGAAACTCCCAAGGATAATAGGCTAGAGTTCGAATTTCATGTAGTACAATTTAGGGATCATTTGGTTTGGATTTAATGTGGATAAATATCCCAAAATAATTAATTAAATCCAAGAAATGAAATTCTATTTCAATAATTAGAAAGGGCCAAAAATTCCAATGAATTGACTCGAGAAAATATGCATGCATGATCCTATTAATTATTCCCCACATTGGAAAATATAAAATACCAAGCACTTCGTTCCACATCACTCACGACAATTATTTCACGCAATTCACTTAATCACATAGAAACAAAAGTTTCATAATCGAAATTTCAATTAAATCTATAAAAAGAGTCACAAAAATTTGGGATGTTACATCCTTCCCCTCTAAACAAAAATTTGGTCCCGAAATTTGATCGCCTCACATAAATAACTCGGAAAACTTTTCTTTCATTTTATCTTCTAACTCCCACGTGGCTTCCTCGGGACCATGGTGCTTCCACAACACCTTCACGGACGCTATCGATTTGTTTCGTAACTCTTGTACCTTCCGATCTAGGATTGCCTCGGGTCTTTCTTCGTAGCTCATGTCGGGGGTTAAGATCACTTCCTCTTGATGGATCACATGCTTGGGGTCGAACACGTACTTGCGCAACTGCGACACATGGAACACGTTGTGCACATTCCCAAAGCTGGGAGGTAACGCCAATCGATACGCTACAGGACCTACTTCATCGATAATCTCGTACGGTCCTACAAAACGCGGCTTCAGCTTGCCTTTCACTCCAAACCTCACAACTCCTCTCGTCGGGGACACCTTCAAGAACACTTTGTCACCAACGTCGAATTTGATTTCCGTTCGACGCACGTCCGCATACGACTTCTGCCTATCCTGAGCTTCCTTGATCCTTGTGCGGATTTGATGCACAATTTCGGTCATCTCCTTTATAGCGTCGGGTCCTAACATCTTCCTCTCGCCAACTTCATCCCAATAAAGTGGGGATTGACACTTCCTGCCATACAAGGCTTCATACGGAGCCATATCGATCGTCGCTTGGTAGCTATTGTTGTAGGCGAATTCAACCAACGGTAGAACAACTTCCCAACTTTCCCCTCGATCTAAGACAACGGCTCGCAGCATATCCTCAAGTGTTTGAATCGTCCTCTCTGACTACCCGCCCGATTGCGGGTGATAAGCGGTGCTGAAATTCAGTTGTGTGCCCAATTCACGTTGCAAGCTCATCCAAAACTTCGATGTGAACTTCGTATCACGGTCGAACACAATATTCTTTGGCACTCCATGCAAACGCATAATCTCATTCACGTACAATTTTGCTAACTTGTCCGCGCCATAAGTAATTCGAATTGGTAAAAAGTGCCTGCTTTTCGTGAGTCGATCGATGATTACCCAAATCGCAGTGTTGCCCTTCTGTGACTTCGGCAAACCCGTCACGAAATCCATAGCTAGATGCTCCCACTTCCATTCGGGAATTTCGAGTGGTTGCAACTTCCCATATGGCCGTTGGTGTAAGGCCTTCACTTGTTGGCATGCTAGACATCGCTCCACATATGACGCTACGTCTCCTTTCATTCCGTTCCACCAAAAATGTTGCTTCAAATCCCAATACATCTTCGTACTTTCGGGGTGAGCAGTGTAAGGCGTGTCGTGCGCTTCACTCAAAATCTCATCTTTTAGCGCCTCATCGCTAGACACACACAATCGCCCATCGTAAGTCAAAGCATTATCCGCCTCCTCACGGTAATGATCAAGCTTCTCGGCTCTCACCTTCACACGTAATTGTTCCAACTTCTCATCACGTCGCTGGGCTTCTATGAGCTTGGTTCTCAAATCTGGCTCAATCACTAGTGTAGCTAATCTTGCTTTTACTGTCTCGGGCGCTTTCACTATTTCCAATCTCATCTTGTCGAACTCGTGAATCAACGCTTCCTCTTGCGTTAGGACATAAGCCAATTGCAGTTGGTTCTTTCTACTCAAAGCATCGGCGACTACGTTCGCCTTGCCTGGATGATAGTGAATACCATAGTCATAGTCTTTCACAATCTCTAACCAACGTCGTTGTCGCATGTTTAGCTCCTTCTGCTCGAAGAAGTACTTGAGACTCTTGTGGTCCGTATAGATTTCGCATCTCACTCCATAGAGATGGTGCCTCCAAATTTTCAGTGCGTGCACCACTGCCGCTAGTTCTAAATCATGAGTCGGAAAATTCAATTCATTCGGCCTCAACTGTCGGGAAGCATATGCTATTACCTTTCCATCTTACATTAACACGCATCCTAGTCCCACTTTCGACGCATCCGTATAGACGGCGAAGTCCTTGTCGGGTTCTGGTACCGCTAGGACTGGTGCTGTAGTCAATTTCTCTTTCAACAGTTGGAAACTCGTCTCGCCCTCTGGCGTCCAAACCACTTTGATTCATTTCTTTAGTAGTTGTGTCATCGGTCTCGCAATCTTGGAGAATCCTTCAATGAATCGTCGATAGTATCCTGCCAATCCCAAGAAACTACGGATTTCACTCGGCGTTTTCGGCAATTTCCAATTCTGCACCGCCTCGACCTTTGCTGGGTCTACTTGAATTCCATTTGCCGTCACAATATGACCAAGAAAGTTCACTCAAGTCAACCAAAACTCACACTTACTAAACTTGGCATAAAGCTTCTCCTTTCGCAACGTTTCCAACACTGTTTGTAAATGCCATCTATGTTCCTCCTCATTCTTCGAGTATACTAAAACATCGTCGATGAAGACTAACACTAACTTATCGAGATACTCATGGAAAACTCGGTTCATCAAGTCCATGAAGACGGCTGGGGCATTGGTCAGCCCGAATGGCATCACGAAGAATTCATAATGGCCATAACGAGTGCGAAAAGTAGTCTTAGGCACATCCTCTCGTCGGACCTTCAGTTGATAATACCCTGATCTCAAATCCATTTTCGAGAATACACCCGCTCCTCGAAGTTGATCAAACAAGTCATCAATCCTTGGCAGTGGGTACTTATTCTTCAAGGTCATCTTGTTGAGCTCACGATAGTCGATGCATATTCTCATCGTTCCATCCTTTTTCTTAACGAACAATACAGGCACCCCCACGGTGATACACTAGGTCGAATAAATCCCAAATAGAGCAACTCTTGCAACTGAATCTTCAACTCGGCCAACTCCTTAGGGGCCATTCGATATGGCGCCTTTGATACTGACGCTGACCCTGGTTCCAAGTCAATAGTGAACTCCACTTGTCTGTCGGGTGGCGGTCCTGACAAAGCTTCGGGAAACACATCGGGAAAATCTCGCACTACTGCCACGTGTTCCACTTTCAAATCCTTCTTTTCCTCTCCATTCATGTACACAAGATACGTCGGACGTCCTTTTCTTATCATAATAGTTGCTTGCAAAGCAGGGATTATGGAGGTTCATCGGTTCAAAGAAATCCCATACAAGATAGTCGGCTCGTCGCCAGGGGCTCGAAAAGAAATTTTCCTCTTCTTGCAATGTTGTATCAAGAACTCAGAATATGTATCAAGAACGCAATCTTTAATCAAACAGTCTTAACTTGGATATGAACCGATTTCGAATTGTAACAATTGGTTATGATCATCCCCACGGAGCTTGAAAGAACATAAGATATGTCATGAATATGGGATGAAATCGAATTAATGTCAATTCTCATAGTAGGCTACCAAAAAAAATAATTCAGTTGTTCGACTAAATTTGAAAGGTCAACACATCAATGGATGATGACTTAAGGGGTTGAGGGAAAAAAATGTTCAGTTGCATGAGGATTGAGAATTGTAGGCAGTTGTCACAAGGCGGTACTGCTCATGGGTCAACGAAAATCATAATATGGAATGTTAGAATCACATCAATGGGTTCATAGGTTTCCGAAAGGCAACCAAAGTCAAAGGGGCTTTTGAACAAAACAAAAAAATCAAGTGGATTAAGTTTGTTAAGGCAAGGTAAAAATGTATGCCTTAACTTCGTTTTGTACAAAAAAAAGAAAGGTTCTATTATGGAAAGAATACATATAGTGGAACTGAACCAAAAATAATTTCACTCTGTGAGAAAGAACTTGACATAGACATGGTTACAAAATGAAAAGCTGAACAAAAGTTCAAAGAAGAATATCTCATAGAAAACATGTCTGCGAAACGTGCCTATATTGAAGGACATGACTGCAAGCAGCCTTAGGAATGAAGTTCAATAGCAAAGGTTCACAAAGTCAAAATATTGTTCGTATAAATAATAAGTGAAAGAAGACTACAATCAATTCAATTGTCCAAAGTTATGAAGGCAATACCACTTTCCAAGAATTGAAAGTGAGTTAAGACTCAATGGAGGAAAAGAAATAACAAGCATCACTTGCAAGGGTGAATGAAACAAGTTGCTAAATAGACAAGGGCTCACGGCTATTTGAAATGTTCTAAAGGATAACTTCTTAGAATCCAAGTAAGAACTGTTGATTAAAATAGTTTGTTATAGCTATTAAAGTTGCACCACCTCGTTCATCTTTCGCAAGCCGAGACTGGTAACATCGCTCTAAGAACTGTGGATTCCACGCTGAGATTCGTCGTGTTAATGCCACTAATAATGATAGTTGGTGTCCATATTTTCATAAAGTTCTCTTCATGTCATAATGATTATCCTCGTAGGATATTGTTGTCATCCTCGTGCTCCTTAGAAGGGTATAAAGATCATCTCCATCGTATTGCCATTTACGCAAGATCACACTATACTAATTTAAATCGCGAGTATGACCGCTCGTTGTTGCATGAAAATATCACTTAGCTTCAGCTCTTCTTGTCTCGCACCTTGACTTAAGGGTTTGCCTTAACTTTCATATTCTCATACGTTTCATTGCTTAGAGAAGCAATAATTAATTTTTCAACTTAGAACTACGATTCGCTCGGTCAACTAGGCTTATATTTTAGGTAGTCTAAGTTCACAACACAATTCATCATCACATAGATCATCATATGCCACGATTTACATCATTCATACCTCAAGATAAACACACAACCTTTTCACATCCCATAGCAAAACACTTTCGGACTTCACATTTATATTCAAAACTTTTGAAACAAAATTTCTTTACACTTTCACACCTTCCAAAAAAAATCCACATCTCAATTTTAATGTAAAAGTTTTGACTCAAACTAAACGTACTTTCGCATCAACTTTCATCACTCGTATAAAACACTCCATAGAATAACACATCATACTTCACACCTAATAACATATATAACATCACACTTCCATGGCTCAATTTTTCCAATCGAAAAGGTAAATTTTTTTTTGGAACAAATCATAAACACAACATTTTCCATTAATCAATTAATTTTCCCAAAAGAAAGAACTAACATGTTTTCTTTTAAAGTTCAAAGATTTTTTTGTTTCTTTCAAATAAATTTCCAACAACTTTCCACAACATAAACATTTTTCCTCAATCAAACTCCACTAGAACAACTAGTCATTAATATTGCAAAACATCAACCACAAAATGCTTTTTCCATTTTTTTTGTTTTTTTTTCTACATATCAAACCATGCAAATTTTTCAAAACTCATAACACATTTGTATTCCGAACAAAACACTCATGCACTTCACATATATGTTCGAAACAACATTTTTAAATTACTCCCTTTATCCCTCTAAAATTTCAACATACTCAAAACAACTCATCAACCTTCATCCTTCATGTAAAACATTCCATCTTCCTATGTTCACATGCTTACGTCATCACTTTCACATATTTAACACATACTTAGGTCATCATACCAATCTTGCCCATGTCTCACATACTCATACCATACCATACCAATATCATGTTTGTACATACAACACGTGCTTAAATCATATTGTCAATTCATGCTCATATTCCATATATTCATACTATCACGATATTATTTTCACATAATACACGTGTTTAGATCATCATGCAAACCATGCTCACATTCATCTTCTTTATTTCATCACATCATTTATTCATGAATTTCAACATGAAAATCACATCACATCATCACGTAATTACATGCTCATGCATTCTTTTGCCCAAACATCCTCATCATATCATCAATCTTATACATCATTCTCATATTTCATCAACAACTTAAAACATACCTCATTTTCCTTGGTTGAGCGTGATGCGTGGATGTTGAGCCTTCATGACACTTCTAGTCAATAAGGGTTCACTAATGTAGACTTAAAGTGAAAGAAGACTCTCGGACCAGAGCGAAAGAACAAAGCTCTGATACCACTCTGTCACGACCGCCCATACTAGGGGTACCACAAACGCGGCGATCGTGACCGACATGCATGGATAACGTTTTTAAAAGAAAAACCTAATTAACTTAAAGGAAGAAAGACATTTTAGTTAAAGAAGTTTAAGGTTAAAATTTTACTATTAATTAAAAAAGGCTTATAATAAATACTTTTAAAAGAAATAGCAGAGAAAATAACTTAAAGAAAACCAATTAACTTCTAAAGTAGACCATTTAATTTAATTCACGAAAACACCATTTTCAAAAGATAACGTAATTACTTGGTTAAAACCTAACACAACCATACATGTTCAAACACAGTACGAAAAGATTAAAGTCTTGAGACATAGTTTAAAATATAGCAGCGGAAAATAAGGTTTAAAGAGAGTCAAGGATCACGCCTATGTATGAAGACACAACGCATCCTAAGGCTAGCTCAACATCCTTCGCAACATCCTGCTCAACCTGCAAAATTTTAAAAGAAATTGCAGGGCTGAGTACTTGTTGTACTCAATGGGCTTATGCCGAAAACATTTTATATAGTTATGTCATCCATACCAGTGATCTCGAGTTTTTATATGAAATTAAGAAATTACCACGAGAACACAAAAACGTTTCGTAGACTGGCCAGTCAAATAATCTCCCCATTTTCAACAATCCATCAATCACAACATCAATCCGCAGTGCGACGAAAGTGTGGCCACACTATTCGCCCACGAGACCGGCCGACTAGCAAGGACGGCTCACGATCCCACCAGTGTACACAGCCTGATAGGGTTTGCGGCCCTACTCAAACCCGAATTCGTTTCACATCACAACCATATAGCCTAACGGAGCAAGCTCAGACAACCTAGGCATCAGGCAACAATCTCATAAACAAAAATATTTTGGCATGACATAATAGTTAAACCACCCTTATAACACCATATAGTATTTTTGGAAAATAAAGAGGTTTGAAAAAGAAAGCCCACCTCGTTCGCTTAACAAATCACAATCCAACTTATGGCAACTCTCGTTCCTCGAGCCCACGTATACACAATCACCCTTGTCAACGACAACACAATCAGCCTTCCATAAGTTTATATGATCATGCATGTCCTATTGTTCCTTTTTATCGTTCTCTTACCCATCCAAACATTCACCAACACAAGAAAGACATGTCATAATATTTTTCTCAAATCACACATGCATCATATAATTCATCAAAACTTAGTACAAAAGATATTTTCACATAACAACGAAACTGGCAGAACTGTGCGGTTGGATTGTAAAAATCACCAAAAATTCATCCGACCTCATATGAAGCTAATAATTGGTCACAACACAGTAGACACATTCAAATCCATTCAGGTAAAGTTTCACACTCAAATCATGTCATTTGGTCAGTCAAAACATTAATACAATTCTCTGGTCGGAATATAAAAATTCTGGCAGCATTGCAAAGTTCATTTGAAAAATTCACCATAAATTCATACGATGTCCAATAAGGCTGAAATTTTTACACGACTCAGAAGACACTTCAAATTTTCACATAGTTTAAGAATACCATCAAACGGAGGTCATTTAGTTAGTCAAACAGAATACGAAACTTTCTGGGCGAGAACACAAATTTCTGGCAGAATTGCGTAGTCAACTTCAAACATTTTTCAAAAATTCATTTTTGACAAAAAGGGCTGAAATTTACACGAGACACAGAAAACACCTTGAAATTAACTCTGTAAAATCTTCATACCAAAATTCGATCGTTTGATAGGTTAATTACACATCAGAAACTACTGTTCGAACGTCACAGATTTCAGACTCACAAATTCAAAATTAAGGTTTCTTCCTCAATCATCCAAATACCAATTCTCATGCTTATAACACGAAATCATGACAAGACTCTCATAAACATGTTTGCACATAAACTTACATCATTCACCAAGGATTCAAAACAAATTTCATATAACCTCAAATCAAATCGCATACTATCAAAGTTCTCTCATGCAAACTCAATTTTCCCACCGATTAATTTTGAGATCTATGATTCCTACACCCACTACATGCATGTAGGATTCAAGAACATGGTTCAAACGAAAAGAATGAGGAAAAGTGAGCAAACATACCTTCTTTGACAAAAATGAATCGGTAGAAACAATGAATGAAGCGATTCGCCGGAGACTCTAGAAAATAAACTTCAACGGATCAAGAACAAGGATGGAATGGAGGATTTTTGGAGAGAAAGAGTGGGAGAGGAGAGAGGCGTGTGGGAGAGAATGAGGGAGAGGGAGGCGTGTGAAAATAGTGGCTAGGGTTGGGGTTTAGTTTGTTTTATGTATTAGGTTTAATTTACACCCAAATAAAAATAAATAAATTGTGGGGGAATAAATAAAAAGTCCCACAATTAGAACACAAGGTAGGCGTGTATTTTGAGGAGATTAATTTCAAAATTTGCTGATTTAATTAGCAAGGAATGATAACCATATTTAAATCCTCAATTAAATGGGAATATGATTTAAATTTGGAATTTTTTTATAGGAAAAGACTCCCATAAAATAGGTAACAAATAAATTAATTTCCACAAGGAAAATAAAAGCATAATGGGCGTGTGATATGGATGAGAGCAAAAAGGAAATATTCACATCCCCAATTAATTAGACATAGGTATTAGGATGATATTTAATTGAATAAAAGGGGATTCCACAAAATAGGAAACAAATAAATTATCCTCCAAAATTTAGTGAAGGGGCCAAAAATTATTAGGCTTAAATAGCCAAGGAAATATTTCAATTCTCTATTTATTTTGGGTGAAGAAATAAAATGTCGCATGATTTAATTGGATTTAATTCAAAATAAAGGAGTCAACAAGGCACCAATTAAATCAAAGAAAAATAATTCATCTTCCTATTTTAAATAGGGGATTTTCGAAACTCCCAAGGATAATAGGCTAGAGTTCGAATTTCACGTAGTACAATTTAGGGATCATTTGGTTTGGATTTAATGTGGATAAATATCCCAAAACAATTAATTAAATCTAAGAAATGAAATTCTATTTCAATAATTAGAAAGGGCCAAAAATTCCAATGAATCGACTCGAGAAAATATACATGCATGATCCTATTAATTATTCCCCACATTGGAAAATATAAAATACCAAGCACTTCGTTCCACATCACTCACGACAATTATTTCACGCAATTCACTTAATCACATAGAAACAAAAGTTTCATAATCGAAATTTCAATTAAATCTATGAAAAGAGTCACAAAAATTTGGGATGTTACACTTCTACACAGTTTAATAATCGCAAATCAGAACTCAATACAACATCGAAAATTTCAAAGAAACGAAAGGAACCTTCAAGTTCAATGAACGAAACGTACTTATGGCACCTTAGACTTGGTCATGCCAATGAAAGGAGGATCCATTCTCTTATTCAACAAGATCTTATTAAAGGTGTAGAGGAGGAAACTTTTCATAAGTGTGAGTCATGCTTAGAAGGCAAGATGACCAAGAGGCCTTTTAAGGCTAAGGGCAATAGGGCCGAGGAAGTACTTGAGCTCGTTCATTCCGATGTATGTGGACCAATGTCTACAGAGGCAAGGGGTGGTTTTCGATACTTCATCACTTTTATTGATGACTTCTCGAAAATTGGATATGTCTATTTGATGCGTCACAAGTCAGAGTCTTTTGACAAGTTTAAAGACTTTAAAACTCTTGTGGAGAAGTATCATGGAAAGAATATCAAATGCCTACGATCTGATCGTGGAGGCAAATACCTCAGTGCTGAATTTTTGGACTACTTATCGAAGTCGGGAATTGAATCCCAACTGACTGCGCCGGGCACGTCCCAGCAGAACGACGTGGCTGAAAGAAGGAACATGACCTTGTTAAACATGGTTCGATCGATAATGAGTTATGCACGTCTGCCTATTTCATTTTGGGGACATGCCTTGCTTTCTGCAAGCCATATTTTAGACAATTTACCATCGAAATCCGTACCTACTACTCCTTATGAGTTGTGGACTGGGCGTAAGCCCAATCTAGCACATCTCAAGATTTGGGGTTGCCCGGCTCATGTATTGGAAAAGGATCCAACTAAGCTAGGATCAAGGACGGAGGTATGTTTGTTTATAGGATACCCCAAAGGCACGAAAGGTTATGAATTCTTTAGTCTCCGAGACAAGAAAGTCATTGTGAGTACTCACGCGACATTCTTAGAGGAAGACTATGTAATGAATCATAAACCCAGCAATGAAGTGGCTCTCAATGAGCTGACTTCTGTCACAAGTTCCATTAACCAAGAACAAGTACCTAGTGTACAATCAATTCCCGAAACTTCAACTTCTACTCAAAATATTGTAGTGCCGCGCCGCAGTGGGAGGGTCTCGCATGAGCCCGATAGATACATTGGTTTGGGGGAATCTATGGATCACTCCTCGGACAACAATGTATTAGATCCCTGGAACTTTGCGGAGGCGCTGGCAGATGTCGATCATTGCGAATGGGTGAAAGCAATGGATTCGGAACTACAATCTATGATAGACAAAGACCTCTACCAGATATCGATCATTGCGAATGGGTGAAAGCAATTTTTTTTAGAAGACCACTAGGGTGGAGGGTTTTGGCGGACCCACACCTGTTCATTACCAAATACCATATGACAAACACCGAGACACCCAAAAGTTACGTCTCGCCAACCAAAACATCAAGAGTACAATGAGGGCCTCCCTATCAACTAGGAAAAAGGTCACCTATCTACTCTAAGCTAAGCTACATAACTACAATTAAGTTGAAACAGTTACCACCACAAGGGTCGGGCGTATCGATACTCCTCAGCCTATGCAGACCGTGGAGCTCCCTCCTGGATCAATCACCCCCATATCAGTATCCCCAAAGGAAACCGTCGCCACATTGCCACCTGTTAGGAGCTTCTCGAGGTATGGGGCCTTGAGTGGACCTTCTTGATAGTGGTGGAGGGAATAGTTCATCTTGCCCTTCTTCCACCTCGTAATTAACTGGAAACCATCTTCATCCACTTGCACTTGGTTCACCCTTGTCACCTTCAAACTTGGTGACGTGTCTGCTGCCTTGCTCTCCTCGGGTGGCCCCTGTTTGGGCTCTTCCTTGCTAGCCGTGGAGTGGTCCGGCTGGTGGGTTGGGTCATCGGCCTTGGGCCCCTTCGGCCTCCACTCACGGCGGGTGTAAGTTCGCCTTGAGTTGTGTCGTCGAGGTGTTGTGGCATGGCTGCCGTGGTCCTTCTTGGGTGGGTTCGTCTTCCCATATATAAGGCACTCTTCTTGAACATGTCCAACATGTTTACATTCAATGCAATATGTTGGGATCCGATCCCACACCACTTTGTATCTAGTGTCCTTACCAAGAATGTTGAGAATAATCTCTTCCGACGGCGGTTGTGAGATATCAATTTCCAAGCATATACGGGCAAATGTTAACCGGTTTTGGTTAATCGTTGCATGGTCCGCTTGGATTGGCTTCCCCAAAAGCTTGCCAATCGCAAGAAGAGCCGATTGCTCGTAGAGGTGGATGGGAATACCTATCAATTTACACCAAACTGCGACAATAGGCGACTCAAAGAAGGTATCAAAATCCGGTGCCCACTTGAACACCCTCATTGAGTGGTTGTCAACATACCATACCGGAGCTCCGTTAGGGCCGTTGAGCAGCCTAGCATAGTCCCTCAATCGCAATCGCAAGCCTAATCTTGTCCGCCAAGAACTTTGTTTCTTCATTTGAGAAAGAGAGCAATGGTACTCCTTCACTAATCCCGGCTGTCCCGACTCCTTTGGGATTACCAGAGTCAAGATTCACTGGTTCGTCTTTCGGATCAGATTTTTTGTCCCGATGGTCGTTCTTTCCGCTGGCCATCTCCTCATCTTCATTAATTTTGGGTGACCCTACTCTCGGTTTCTCGCCGGCCTGCTGCTGAACCGTCTCCAGCGATGACATGAGTTCCGGCGGGTGTTCGTTGACTCCATCCGCAGGCGCAGCCTCCCCCTACCAACACCGTCTGCTCATCATCGTCTTTAGGTGAGAGGGAATTGTGACTAGAAGCCAAATTTGCATGATTATTGTCGTTTGCTGAAAGTGTGGAGGCACATGCATGCACTCCCAAAAGTTGGTGAGATTCCTTCTCTTTTAAGGTGTCACATGCGTGTGGTCCCAAATATGCACTAGCTTCCATGTGGCCAGCCCACTGATTTGTCTTCATTTGTCCATCTATACCATCAATATTTGAAAAGGAGGTATTGGAATTCGAAATTTGACTTACCCCTTTCTCGACAATTGGCAAGATTGGCTATGCATGCACCTTGGTCTCCAAAAGTTGTTGTTGACCATGCTTTTTTGTTGATGATAGTGCACTAGCTTCCAAATTATTATCGGCTGTTGTAAGATTCGTACCATCCAAGCCCGTTAGCCCCATTGTACCTCCCATCAGTGGTTGACCGTTGTAAGATTCGTGCCATTCAATATTTTCGACGCCGGAAAATTCAAATTCGGCCTCCCTTTGCTCTGGAACTGACCGGACTTCCATTTCTCCTTGAATGCCGTTGATCTTCTTCTTCTTTTCTTCCATATTTGATGTCGACTCTTTCTTCGGCTCATCTACCTCCCGGAATCTGGATTTGACTGGTGGGTCCACTATGTTGTCGTCCGAGATTCCGGCAGCAAAATACTGCTCATGGTCGAGAAGGAGTAAGTGGCCCGTAGCTGCTTCGAAGGGGCCCGGTCTCGCCATTTGAGCAAACGTTCTCGTCATATACCCACCGGAAGGCTGCTCTCCTTCCGGCGAAGCCGTCCCCTCATCATTTTTCCCGTCGAGTGGCTCCTCGGTCATTTCGAAGATCATTTTCTTCTTGATTCGACTAACCCCCGAAATAGTCTCAATGCCTGTGCGTTTCAGCTCACATCGGCCTCTCTCGGGGAAAGGAGTCCCAGCCCTCTTCGTCTTTGGCCGTGGGATGAAAGTGAGACTCCGTTCCGGCGAGCGGGGTGATTGGATCGTGAGAGATGAAACCGTAGCAGCCTCAACCGCCGGTTCTCCGCCGGCCTTCACCATAGTCGTGGCTAAAGATTACATTTCACCTCCCTCAAAGGGGAGGGAGGAAGAGAGAAACTTTTTAGAGAGAGAAACTTTTTTGTATTTGATCAATGGCTGTTTGGGGACGTCTTTCGTTCATCGTGGGGGTATCCCTATTGTGGGCCTCAATTAAGTGACGGACCTTGGATTTTGTGATGTGAAGGTTGCACCATGTTAATTGTAATAGAATAGTGAAGAGTACATTGATGACCACTCTACTTGTTATTTTCCAATGAATAAAACAGATTATTTTTGTCATAATGTTGTTATGTTTTACATTTAATGGTTGTTTATTGCATATTTAAATGTATAAGAACGTAACAAAGTCTAAGTCTTTGTTCTAGTATACCGGTTGTGGGCGTCGTCCACTTTAAGGTAACACGGTCAGTTCTGAACAAAGAAAAAGAAGAATTTCACAACCCATATAGACCTAGACTACCTATCGTGAAAGGTTGCAATGTCAGTCCGATTATTTCTAAGCCTATTGAAATAAGATGACGTTGGTGTGGTATAGCACTGAATGGATCTAACAGCAAGACGAGTCTTTATGCTATCTACTGAAAGACGAGGTCTTGATAATAATTTCTTAATCAATGTACGTTAGCATTGAGCATACGATATTGAGTATCTACTACTTTGACTTACCAAAGGTGCGGGTTTTTTGTAACCCAACGATCCAGGTATATTGGGTAGTGGTGATCATTATCTAGCGGTGCTAGGATTGCTATTACGTTGAATCGTGCGCGAGGAGAGTCTCGTTTGATAACATCCACAAGAGGAGCTCGAAACAAGGTTTTATTATTCGGAACCTAGTTAGTTGGAGTTTGATTACTCTATGAATAATAAATAAGAGTTTCTTGCTAAGTCAACTCTTGGAGATTAAATATGTTGATTAATTAAGTCCATAGCAGACATTAATTAATTAATGGATGTTTCTATCTTAAGCGCGGGAAATGAATTGAACGCAAATACAGGAAACCCGGAATACTTGTAATTTCGGATTTGGAAAGGCAGTGCAATATTACTTCTGTAGTGGCAGCTTGTAATATTCCAATATAAGCTTATATTAAATTGTGGGTTCAATTTAATTAGTAAAAAGCTAATTGGGTGAGGTCTGATCCAATTCTTCCTTAGATCCCTGAGTTGGCCCAATTTGTGACTTAATATAAATAGGAGAATAAAGGAGACAGAAAACACTTTTTCTACATTAAAATTTCATCCCCCTCTAGAGAGAGAGAGTTCGAAATTTGTGCCTCCTCCGTGAGCAGTTTCTGTCTTCCATTATTCGAGTTCTAGTACGTTGGTGAGATTTGCCCACACAAATATCAACGTACAGTCCGGGACACCAGTCAGAAGATCCGAGGTCTTGTATTGAAGATCTTCACATGGAGACGGAGCAAGCCATCATCGATTCTTGATTGAATCAATGAGGTAAATTGGCTAATTCCGTAGTAAGCATGTTTTAGGGATTTTATATGCTAAAACATGTTTTAATTCAAGTTATGAGCATGATACATGTGATAATTGCACGAATAGAATTTGTCTGAATAATCTGCTAAATAGATCAAATTCATGTGATCGGATATTTATGCACGCTTCCGCTGCCAACCCCTTCAATCAATTGGTAAATTTACACATGAATAAACTTTGACTCGACAAGGCTCTTGGGTCCAGAGCGGAAAGAACTGAGGCTCTGATACCAAACTGTCTCGACTGCCCTTCTAGGGTATAATAAATACGGCGATCGTGACTTAAAATGCAATAAAAAAAGGGCTAGGGTTTTACAACGACACTCACAGATCAAAGATAAACAATTCATTCTTCAATTAACTTGCTCAACACCACCATACTCTCGCCGCCGCTCAACTTACACATAGGAAAAACACATGCAGGACTGAGTACTATAAAGATACTCAGTGGACCTTTGCCAAAAACATTTTCATAAAAATTATTATTTATCATGCCGTACATACGTAACCATCGGGGTTTAGCTTTAGAAAAGCCGAGGCACTCAAAATCATTTCCCATTGTAAAAGTCTATTGATCAGTCATTTTCCAATACACGTTAGCCATATCTGCTCATACATGACATGGAATGTGGCCACAAATCAAGTCACTAGACCGGCTAGCCCGTACGCTAGCACACAGTCTACCATAGGTGTACACTAATCCAAGTAGGGTTTGCGGCCCTACGAGGACCCGAATTCGATTTAAATAATAGTGGCGATGCCACATCAGATAGGCACGTTAAAATCAAAACACGGCATGATAAACATAGTTCCATTTCCAACGATAAAATCTTTAGGACATTGTCCTTATTTAAAAGGAAGCCCACCTCGACGGCTTAGATCTCAAGTACTTTCTTCCCCTTGCTATCACGCTGAGAGCACGAGTTATCACCTTTAAAATTTATCTGTATCGTAAATCAGTCTCAATTATCAACTCAAACACATATATTCATGCTTCAAAAGACCTCACAATCATGTTCTCATATATTCACATAGCATTCACCACAATTCATCACCAAGTTCATTCATATACCACCATAAATGCATATACAAAAATTCTCTCATGAAACCATCGATCCCACCCGATTAATTTCTTAGATCTACGATCCCTACACTCATTATATGTATGAGGGAAAAGATGTTTGCATGGAGAGGATGAGGAAAATAAGTTCAATTATACCTTTCTTGATTGAAACAATCGGTAGAACAAGGTAAAATCTTGATTCTTCAACAATTCTTGGCAAGGAATGAAGAGATCATGAGTGAAATAGAAAATAAGTTGAAGAAGAGTGGAAGAGAGAAAGTGGCGTGTGGGAGTGAGGCGTGTAGTGACTAGGGTTAGGGTTTTCTCCCATGTATTTATAGAGTATGAGAATTAAATTCCAAAATAATTAAATAAAGATTTTGAGAAGATTTGGTGTGGAGAAGTTGACGTGATTTCTGGGGAGGAATAAGGGGGATTTTCGAAATTATAGGCTATTTAATTAGCCTATGATTTAATTTGGTATTTCACGGAGTAGAACAAAATGCTACGGAGCAGAAAATAATAAATCCTCCCAATAAATAGTGAGTAGGCGATTTTTATATATATTCTTCCACAAGGAATTAAATTCAAATCCTAATTTAAATAGGCTATTTAATTAGCCTATGATTTCAATGGCCACGTCATATGTTCCACATCTTTGACTATTCAACAGCCACGTCATATGCTCAACGGATTTGACTAATCAAATCAAATCTAAATTCCAAAACGCAATTAGGTCACACAGAAAACATGCAATTAATTAACTCATCATTTAATTCACATACTTCACGGCATTAAAGGCATTAAATGCAAAAAATTTATGCTTCGCAAATTAGGGTTCTGAAAGTGGGGCGTTACATCCTACCACTCTTAAAAGAAATTTCGTCCTGAAATTTGGTACCTTTCATGAGGAGTGTTCCGGGTACAATTCCATCATCTTGTCCTCAAGTTCCCACGTGGCTTCTTCGTACCTGTGGTTTCTCCACAACACTTTTACGCTAGCTATCGATTTATTTCTCAAATTCTGAACCTTTCTCTCCAGGACCATTTGGGGTCTCTCCTCGTAGCTCAAGTCGGAATTCAATGCAACTTCTTCGTAATGAATCACATGCTTTGGGTCGAACACATATTTCCGCAACTGTGATACGTGAAAGACGCTATGCACATTTATGAGACTTGGCGGTAGCGCCAGTCGGTACGCAACGGGTCCTACTCCTCCTAGAATTTTATGAGGCCCGATAAATCGCGATTTCAACTTTCCCTTAACACCAAAATTCGTTATCCCTCTCGACAGGGATACTTTGAGGAAAGCTTTGTCTCCGGCTTGAAATTGCAAGTCGGTTCGTTGGACATCCGCGTACGACTTTTGTATGTCCTGAGTTTCTTTGATTTTTCACGAATTTGTCGAACAAATTTTAATCATTTCTTTAACTCCATCAGGTCCAGGTACTCTTCGTTCGCCAACTTCGTCCCAATAGAGCGGCGATCTACACTTTCTTCCATACAAGTCTTCGTACGGTGCCATGTTTATCGTTGCTTGGAGACTGTTGTTGTAAGCAAATTTGATCAGCGGTACCACCGATTCCCATCTTACTCCGCGGTCGAGCACCACGGTTCTTAACATGTCCTCGAGAGTTTGGATCGCCCTCTCGGATTGTCCATCGGTCTGTGGGTGAAGCATCATGCTAAAAATTCAATCGAGTTCCAAGCTCGATTTGCAGACTCATCCAAAATCTTGAAGTGAATTTCGGGTCATGGTCGAATGTGATTGTCACTTGGACTTCGTGCACTATTTCCTTTATGTAGATCTGAGCTAGCTTGCTCGATCCATGCGTTACGGGAATCGGTATGAAATGCTCACACTTGGTGAGTCGGTCTATAATTACCCATATGGCAGTATTCCCTTTTTGCGTCTTTGGCAATGCCGTCACAAAATCCATGGCGATGTGCTCCCATTTCCACTCAGGAATTTCTAGTGGTTGCAACTTCCGTACGGTCGTTGATGTAGAGCCTTCACTTCCTGGCAGACTAAGCAGCGCTCCACAAATGCCGTTATGTCTCTCCTCATGCTATTCCACCAAAAGGACTTTTTCAAGTCTTCATACATCTTCATGCTTCCCAGGTGAGCGGTGTATGGAGTCTCATGAGCTTCACTCATGATCTCGTTCTTGAGTTCCACGTCGTTTGGTACGCACAGTCTCCCTTCAAAAGTGAGGGCGTTGTCGGACTCCTCACTAAAACTTCCAGATTTGCCAGTTCTCACTTCAATTCGAATTTCTTCAAGTTTCGTATCCATCCGTTGTGCTGCAACGATTCTCGTTCTTAGATTAGGTTCAACCACTAAGGTGGCAATTCGGCCTTCCACTGTTTCAGGTGCCCTTACCACTTCCAATTGCATTTTACTAAACTCTCGTATTAGACTTTCCTCTTCCGTCAGAAAAGCAGCTAGTTGCGAATAGTTCATTCGGCTCAAAGCATCTGTCACTACATTTGCTTTGCCAGGGTGGTAGTTGATGCCACAATCGTAGTCTTTTACTAATTCGAGCCATCTTCGTTGTCGCATGTTCAAATCTTTCTGCTCGAAGAAATATTTCAGCCTCTTGTGGTCCGTAAAGATTTCACATCGAACTCCATAGAGATGGTGCCTCCAAATCTTTAGGGCATGCACTACTGCTGCTAGCTCCAAGTCGTGGGTTGGGTAGTTCAACTCGTGCGGTCTCAACTGTCGTAACGCTTAGGCGATCACTTTGTTGTTCTGCATCAACACGCATCATGGTCCCACCTTCGAATCGTCGGTGCAGACTACGTAGTTCACTCCAGGCTCCGGCACAGCTAACACTAGCGCGGGGGTCAATTTCTCCTTCAAGAGTTGAAAACTTGCCTCACACTCCGGGGTCCAATTGACTTTGACTCATTTCTTGAGTTGTTGGGTCATTGGTCTCGCTATCTTGGAGAACTCTTCTATGAACCTTCGGCAGTATCCTGCCAATCCCAAGAAACTCCGAATCTCGTTCGGTGTCAACGGTGACTTCCATTGTTGTACAACCTCAACTTTGGCGGTATCCACTTGGATTCCTTCTGCCGATACAATGTGTCCAAGAAAGTTTACTTCTTTCAGCCAAAATTCACACTTGCTAAATTTGACGTATAGCTTCTCGGTCCTCAACGTCTCCAAAGCGATTCGTAGATGCTCCTCGTGCTCCTTCCCATTCTTCGACTAGACCGGGACGTCATCTATGAAGACCAAAATGAATTTATCCAAGTACGGATGGAATACCCGGTTCATCAAGTCCATGAATACCGCAGGTGCATTCACTAGACCGAACGGCATCACAACAAACTCATAGTGACCATATCTTGTACGAAATGCGGTCTTCGGTATGTCCTCCCTTCGAACTCTTAGTTGGTGATATCCAGACCTTAAGTCCATCTTTGGAAACACGCCGGCACCTCGGAGTTGGTCAAACAGGTCATCTATCCTCGGCAGTGGATACTCGTTCTTGAGAGTCAATTTGTTCAACTCTCTATAGTCGATACACATTCTCATCGACCCGTCCTTTTTCTTGACGAAAAGCACCGGTGTGCCCCACGGTGAGACACTAGGCCTAACGAATCCTAGCTCCATGAGCTCTTGAAGTTGTATCTTGAGTTTCTCCAACTCTTTAAGCGCCATTGGCTACGGTGCCTTAGACACAGGTGCGGCTCCTGGTTCGAGGTCAATTGTAAACTCCACTTGTCGATCTGGCGGCGGTCCAGGTAACGCTTCGGGAAAAACGTTTGGAAATTCTCGCACAACAGCGACGTCTTCCACTTTCCTTTCCTCCATCTTCTCTCCGTGGAGATAAACGAGATATGCAGGACGCCCTTTCTTCATCATTGCGGTAGCTTCAAGTGCAGAGATTATAGCGGTTCGCCGGTTCATCGAGATTCCATGGTACACGATGGGTTCCTTTCCCCAGAGCTTGTAGAGATATTTGTCTCTCCTTACAATGAGTAGTCGCAAAATTCACGGTCAACCAATCCATCCCTAAAATTACGTCAAAATTTCCCATCGCCATAACTTGCGGATCGTAAGCGACTAACTTAAGGTTTCCTATAACGATTTCTATGTTCGAGCATGTTCGAGAGATTTCCATTGTCCCACCCACTGGTGAAGACACTACCATCTTATGTTCAGATTTGCTAACAGGCAAGCTCAATGTATTCACACACAAATCAGATACGAATGAATGCGATGCGCTCGTATTAAACAACACAACGACAGGAGTATCGAAAATTTCGCCCACACCTGTCAGGTTTCCTTTTTCTCGATCGCCTTGCTCCATCTTCGGTTGTTTTTGTTCCAACGCGTACGTTCTAGCTGGAGACGGAAGTCTTGAGTGGGTTGTTGTTGTCGTGACAGCTGGTCGCGATTTCCCCTCGATTCACTCTGCGGTGCCCTTGATTGCTGACGGGATCCTTGATTGTTCTGCCTCGATCCCAATCATCCCTTTTTGCTCAGACACTCCCTAGAGAAGTGACCATTCTCTCCGCATTTGTAACACTTGGTAACGTTTTGATGCCGACATTCTCCGAAGTGATACTTAGAGCACACGTTGCACTGTGGTGCCCTGGATCGGTAGTCTCCTCTCTGACTAGAAGTATGTTGTCCTCCTCCGTGTTGAGATCGATGCTGACTCGACTGGTACCGTTTTCCGTCGTATGGAGTCCGAGAATCATCCCACTTCTTTTTCTCCCGGGAGTGGTGTGTCATTTTTGAGCATGACTGACTATAGAAACTTATTCCTTGTGTATATCCGAGTCGACTACTGCATTTCCCTACCGTCTAGTGTCAAGGATTCGAAATTTGACCCAACAGTCTTACTTGGATATGAACAGATTTCAAACTGTTGCAACATTGCTAAGGATGTCTTTAGTCGGGAAGGCTCCAAAATTAATCAAGGAAACAAGAACAACAATGCAATGATTGAGTTTCATTGGACTCAACCCGTCCATCATGAGAATTAAATGGTTTAGAGGTATCAAATAAAACCCATAGAGCTTTGACAATTTACTTCTGATGAGAGCTCGGAAGAACATGAGATAGGTCATGGAAACAGGATGAAACTGCAAAAATTCTTAAATTCCATAGCCGACTGCTAGATCACAATTTGCAAAAATTCCGGACAGCAATGAAGGATATCGATCAAACATGTCAAGACCTAAACTAATCAGTTGCGGCAGGATTTAGAAACATGGACAAATGTCATGAAGTAGTACAAATGATGGTTCAACAACATCATGTTATTGGGAAAGATGAAATCACATCAATGGGTTCGGGGGTTTGTTAAAGACACCTTAAAGTGAATGGAACTTTTCAGAAATTTAACACGATCAACCCGTAAAGCAAGAAGAGAACATGATAGCCTTAACTTGGTGTTGTAGAAAGAAAAATCATTGAGTATGAAACAATATATGTAGTGAAACCGAGCTAAAAAGAATTTCACTTCTGCAAGAAAGAACTTGTCACATACATGGTTACAAAATAAAGAGGTGAACCAGTAGTTCCAAGAATAATATTCCGTTCTTTGAAGAAAACATGTCTGGAGGTCTGATCATACTGAAGGTCATAACTGCAAACAACTTTAGGAATGAAGTTCAATGACGGAAGTTCATAAGGTCAAAATATTGTCCTTATGAATGATGAATCAAAGGAGACTACTCAATCAAGCTATCCAACGTTACAAAGGCAAACACAAACTTTCGAGACAAGTGAGTCATGACTCGATATAGGGGGAAAAAATAATGGACATTACTTGCAAATTGAGAGTCAACCAAGGTGTTTAAATAGACAAAGGCTCAGGTTTATTCAAAACGTCTCGAAAGGAACTTAGAATCCAAGTAAGTACTGTTGAAAGTAAAACGTTGATTCTAGCTACGAGGGTCGCACTCCCTCGCACATTTTCGCGAGCCTGAACATGGTAACATCGTTCTATGAAATCATTGATTCCAAGTTGAGATTCATCGTGTCGTCGAAATTAATAACTATTTTTGATGGTCGCATCTTCAAAGTCTTCTTGCCATGCCACGTAGTTTTCGAAATGCATTGCCATTGCACACGTGGTCTTAAAGTGTAACATCCCAAAATTTTTGCGACTCTTATTTTAATATGTCGATTGGGAATTTTATTTATGAAATTTAATTGTTGCTACGTGATTGAGTTGGCCATGTGGAATAAATTGTCATGGGTGATTTGGAATGAAGTGTTATTTATATTTTTTTTCAATGTGGGAAATTAATCTAAATAAGAGCATGCATTTTGTTCTAGCCAAATAAAGTGGCTATTTTCGGCCCCTCCAATTATTGGAAACTATATTCTTTTTCTTGGATTTAATTAATTTTTTTGGGATATTTATCCAAATTAAATCCAAAACAAACTATTCCAAACTTGTACTACATGAATTTCGAACCCTAGCCTATTCTTGAGGGATTTCGAAAAAATCCCCTAACTTAATTAGGAGGATGGATTATTTCTTTGGTTTAATTGGTACCATGTTGATTCCCTTCATTATTCCAATTAAATCTTGTCACATTTTGTTTCCTCACCATAATTTGATTAATATTCGAATTATTCCCTTGTGGGAATAATACCCAAATTTTCGGCCCCTTTGATTAAGAAGGAAATAATAATTGTTTCCCTTCTTTGTGGAATTCCTTCTATTCAAATAAATACCAAATTAATACCTAAGTCAAATTAATTGGGGATGTGAATATTTTTCTTGTATTGTGCTCACCATATCACACGCCCCTTATGCTTCAAATTTCCTTGTGGAAATTTATTTAATTGTTACCTTTTTTATAGGAGTCTTTTCCTATAAAGAAATTACCAAATTTAAATCCTATTCTTATTTAATTGAGGATTTAAATAATTTTCCTTATGCACCCATTAAATTTTCGCTCTCCCCCTTTTATTTCCTACTTGGAGATTTAATTTATTTTGTTCCCTTGTTTATGAAATATTCATTGTTTTAATTCCTAAGTTGTGAATATATTTCTCTCCATGTAAATACCAAATAAATTCCTTGTTAATTTAATAGCCAATTTTCGATAATTCCCTTATTTTAATTGTAGGATTTTATTTATTGGCCTCTATTTTATTCCTCCACAATAAATTAATAAATAAATTTAGTTGGGGATTAAACCTACTATAAAATCACCTAAACCTAACCCTAGCCCTCATATTTTCCCCCTCCCAACCGTCCACCTCTCTCTTCCTCACTCTCACACATCTTCTCCTCCCTCTCTACTTTCTCTCCAAAAACTCTCTTTCAACCCTTGTTCTTGCATCCATTGGAGTTGGAATTTCAAGAGTTTCCGAGGAATCGCATCAATCCTTGTTTCTACCATTTGATTTTGAGATTCAAGAAGGTATAATTTAAAATATTTTCATCATCCTTTCCATTGAATCGTTGTTCTTGAATCTCTCATGCATATAGTGAGTGTAGGAATCATAGATCGCAAAATTAATCGGTGGGAATTTATGTTTGTGTGAGAAAATTTGTGGATGTGCGATTTTGAATGAATATGTGTGAAGTTTGGATGATTCATTGGTGAATGATGTATGAATATATGAGAACATGATTGTGAGAACTTTTTGAAGGATGATTGTGTGTTGGAAGCATGAATAATTGTGTTTGGATGAATGAGGAATAAACCCTAATTTCAAAATTGTGAAGCCTGAAAACTGTGGCATTTGGACAGTGGATTCCGACGTGTGTTTGACCAGCCAAACTCTCATATTTTGACACGAATTTTTGACTGAGTAAATGGCCTTATCTTGATGTGAATTTTTGACTGGATGAAATTTGTAGAGTCTTCTGTGTTTTGTGAAAATTTCAGCCTCATTGAACATCGGATGAATTTTGGTAAATTTTTCAATCGAACCGCGCAGTACTTCCAGAATTTTTATGTTCCGACCAGAGGGTTGCATTGTTGTTTTGACTGACCAAATGATATGATTTCGGTGTGAAATTTTAACTGGATGTGCTTGAATATGTCTACTGTGTAGTGACCAAAATTTAGCTTCATATGAGGTCGGATGAAGTTTTGGTGATTTTTACAAAACGACTGCGCAGTTCTGCCAAATTTCTGTTATGTCAAAATAATACTTGTTGCCAAATTTGGGTGAATTATATGATGTATGTATGATCAAGGAATGTATCTTATGACGTGATTATGTGTGATAAGTTGAGAAATATTATGGCATGTTTTTCTGAAAATATGATGTGGTGTTATAAGGGTGGTTTAACTTGTTATGTCATGCCATGATGTTTTGTTTATGAGATTGATGTCTGATGCCTAGTTCGTCCGAGCTTGCTCCGTTAGGCTATATGGATGTGTTGTGAAATGAATTCGGGTCTGAGTAGGGCCGCAAACCCAATCAGGTTGTGTACACTGGTGGGATCGTGAGCCGTCCATGCTAGTCGGCCGGTCTCGTGGACGAATGGTGTGGCCACACTTTCGTCGCACATGGAATGATGATTGTGATTGATGGATTGTTGAGAAAATGGGGAGATTATTTGACTGGCCAGTCTCTTGATATTTCTTAACTACATGTAAAACTCGAGATCACTGGTATGGATGACATAACTATATATAAAATATTTTTGGCATGAGCCTATTGAGTACAACAAGCACTCAGCCCTGCATGTGTTTTCCCTATGTGCAGGTTGAGCGGGATGTTGCGGTGGATGTTGAGTCGGCCTAGGAAATTTTTTGATGCGTTGTGTCTTCATACATAGGCGTCATCCTTGACTCTCTTTGAAACCTTATTTCCGCTGCTATATTTTTTTTATCTATGCCCCAAGAGTTCTTTACTTCGTACTATTTTTGACATGTCAAATCCTTTTAGACGTTAATCCGCTGTTTACTTCGCTACTCTAAAATGGGTTTTCGTAAAGTAAAACAATTGTTCTTTTGGAGGTTAATTGGATTTTTATATTTGTTTTTCCCCGCCGCTTCCTTTGAAAAAATCATTTGCTATAAGTCTTTGCACTAATTGATAATGAATTTATGACATTAAGTTTCTTTAAGCTAAAAACTTGTTGTTTAACTTTTAATGAACTAAAATATTATTCTTTTAAGCTATTTGAGCCTTTCTTATGAACTGTCATCCTTAAATGTTGTCTTTATTGCTATCATGAGGTCACGATCTCCTCGTTTATAGTACCCCTAGTATGGGCGGTCGTGACAGAGTGGTATCAGAGCTTCGTTCTTTCGCTCTAGTCCGAGAGTCTTCTTTCACCTTAAGTCTAGAATAGTAAACCTCAAACTAAAAGTGTCACGAAGGCTCAACATCCAAAGCATCGCGCTCAACCAAAGAAAGTGAGGTATGTTTTAAGTTGTTGCAAGCATGTGAGTTTGATGCATGAAATTGATGATAATATGATGATGATGTTTTGGACAAAAGTATACATGAGCTTGGAATTATGTGATAGGGCGATGTTATTACCATATTGAAATTTGTGTATGAATGATATGACGACATACATATGTTGAATGTGAGCATGATTGACAAGATGATCTAAGCACGTATTGTATGTTGATTATGTATTTGTTATGGTGTGATTATATGGAGCATGAGCAAGATTAGTATGATGACTAAGTATGTGTTATATGTGTGAAAGTACTACGACGTGAGCATGTGAACATAGGATGATGGAGTGTTTTACATGAAGGATGAAGGTGAATGAGTTGTTTTGAGTATGTTGAAAATTTTTTTGAGAAAAAAAAGAGTAATTTAAAAATGTTGTTTCAAACATACGTGAAGTGCATGAGTGTTTTGTTTGGAAAACAAATGTGTTATGAGTTTTGAAAGATTTGCATGGTTTCATATGTAGAAAAAAAAAATAAGGATTTTGTCGTTGATGTTTTGTAATATTAATGACTAGTTGTTCTAATGGAGTTTGATTGAGAAAAAAATGTTTATGTTGTGGAAAGTTGTTGAAATTTTTTTTAAAAGAAAAAAAAATATCTTTGAACTTTAAATGAAAACATATTAGTTCTTTCTTTTGGGAAATTTATTTGATCAATGGAAAATGTTGTGTTTATGAATTGTTCAAAAAAAAATAAATTAATTACCTTTTCGTTTGGAAAATTGAGCCATGGAAGTGTGATGTTATGTATGTTATGAGGTGCGAAGTATGATGCGTTATTCTATGGAGTGTTTTATACGAGTGATGAAAGTTGATGCGAAAGTACGTTTTAGTTTGAGTCAAAACTTTTACTTTAAAATTGAGATGTGGGAAAAAAAATTTTGGGAAGGTGTGAAAGTGTAAAGAAATTTTGTTTCAAAAGTTTTGAATATAATTGTGAAGTTCGAAAGTTTTTGCTATGGAATGTGAAAATGTTGTGTATTTATCTTGATGTTTGAATGACGTAAATTGTGGTAGATGATGATCTATGAGATGGCGAATTGTGTTGTGAACTTAGAGTACCTAAATTATAAGCCTAGTTGACCGCGCGAATCATAGTTCTAAGTTGAAAACTTAACTATTGCTTCTCTGAGCAATGAATCGTACGAGAACATGAAAGTTGAGGCAAACCCTTAAGTCAAGGTGCGAGACAAGAAGAGCTGAAGCTAAGTGATATTTTCATGGAACGACGAGCAGTCATACTCGCGATTTAAATTAGTATAGTGTAATCTTGCGTAAGTGGCAACACGATGGAGATGATCTTCATACCCTGCTAAGGAGCACGAGGATGACAACAATATCCTACGAGGATAATCATTATGACATGCAGAGAACTATATGAAGATATTATGGACTCCGACTATCATTATTAGTGGCATTGACACGAAGAATCCCAGCGTGAAATCCACAGTTCTTAGAGCGATGTTACCAGCCTCGGCTTGCGAAAGATGAACGAGGTGGTGCGACTTTAATAGCTATAACAAACTAATTTATTCAACAGTTCTTACTTGGATTCTAAGAAGTTATTTTTCAGGACCTTTCAAATAACCGTGAGCCCTTGTCTATTTAACAGTTTGTTTCATTCACCCCTTGCAAGTGATGCATATTATTTCTTTTCCTCCATTGAGTCATAACTCACTTTCAATTCTTGGAAAGTGGTGTTGCCTTCATAACTTTGGACAATTGGATTGATTGTAGTCTTCTTTGACCTATTATTTATACGAACAATATTTTGACTTTGTGAGCCTTTGCTATTGAACTTCATTCCTAAGGCTGCTTGCAGTCATGTCCTTCAATATAGACACGTTTCACAGACTTGTTTTCTATGGCATATTCTTCTTTGAACTTTTGTTCAGCTTTTCATTTTGTAACCATGTCTGTGTCAAGTTCTTTCTCAAAGAGTGAAATTCTTTTTGGTTCAGTTCCACTATATGTATTCTATCCATAATAGAACCATTCTTTTTACAAAACAAAGTTAAGGCCTACATTTTGTACCTTGCCTTAACAAACTTAATCCACTTGATTTTATTTCAAAATCCCCTTTGACTTTGGTTGCCTTTCACAAACATATGAACCCATTGATGTGATTATATTATTCCACATTATATTTTCGTTGAACCATGATCAGTACCGCTTTGTGACAACTGCCTACATTTCTCAATCCTCATACAACTGATCATTTTTTTTTCTCAACCCTATAAGTCATTATCCATTGATATGTGGACCTTTCAAATTTGGTCGAACAACTGAATTATCTTGTTTGGTAGCCTACTATGAGAATTGACTTTAATTCGATTCCATCCCATATTCATGACCTATCTTATGTTCTTTCAAACTCCGCGGGGATGATCATAACCAATTGTTACAATTCGAAATCGGTTCATATCCAAGTTAAGACTATTTGATTAAACTTTGAGTTCTTGATACATATTCCGAGTTCTTGATGCAACATTTGAAAGAAGAGGCAAATTTCTTTTCGAGCCCCTGGCGACGAGCCGACTATCTTGTATGGAATTTCTTTAAATCGACGAACCTCCATAATCTCTGCTTTGCAAGCAACCACCATGATCAGAAAAGGGCATCCGGCGTATCTTGTGAACTTGAATGGAGAGGAGAAGAAGGACTTGAAAGTGGAAGACATAGCAGTAGTACGAGACTTTCCCGATGTGTTCCCTGAAACCTTACCTGGACCGCCGCCCGACAGACAAGTAGAGTTTACCATCGACTTAGAACCCGGATCTGCGCCAGTATCGAAAGCACCGTACCGAATGGCCCCTAAAGAGTTGGCTGAATTGAAGATTCAGTTGCAAGAACTGCTAGAGTTGGGATTTATTCGGCCTAGTGTATCACCGTGGGGAGCACCTGTGTTGTTCGTGAAGAAAAAGGACGGAACTATGAGGATGTGCATTGACTATCGTGAGCTCAACAAGATGACCTTGAAGAATAAATACCCACTGTCGAGAATTGATGATTTGTTTGACACACCTTCGAGGAGCGGGCGTGTTTTCGAAAATGGACTTGAGGTTGGGATATCATCAACTAAAGGTCCGACGAGTGGATGTGCCTAAGACTGCCTTTCGCACTCGTTATGGCTATTATGAATTCGTCGTGATGCCATTTGGGCTGACCAACGCCCCGGCCGTCTTCATGGACTTGATGAACCGAGAGTATCTCGACAAGTTCGTGTTAGTCTACATCGACGATGTTTTAGTATACTCGAAGAACGAGGAGGAACATGGAGGGCATCTGCAAACTGTGTTGGAAACGTTATGAAGGGAGAAGCTTTATGCCAAGTTTAGTAAGTGTGAATTTTGGTTGAATCGAGTGAACTTTCTTGGTCATATCGTGACGGCAAATGGGATTCAACTAGACCCCGCAAAGGTCGAGGCTGTGCAAAATTGGAAATCGCCAAAAACGCCGAGTGAAATCCGCAGTTTCTTGGGATTGGTGGGATACTACCGACGCTTCATCGAGGAATTCTTTAAAATCGCGAGACCAATGACACAATTGTTGAAGAAAGGAATCAAAGTGGTTTGGACGCCGGAATGCGAGGTGAGTTTCCAACTGTTGAAAGAAAGTTGACCACAACACCTGTTCTAGCGGTGCCGGCAGCCAACAAGGACTTCGCCGTCTATACTGATGCATCAAAAGTAGGACTTGTATGCGTGTTAATGCAAGATGGGATAGTGATAGCATATGCTTCCCGACAGTTGAGACCGAATGAGCTGAATTTTCCAACCCATGATTTGGAACTAGCAGCAGTAGTGAACGCACTGAAAATTTAGAGACACCATCTTTATGGAGTGAGATGAGAGATATATACGGATCACAAGAGTCTCAAGTATTTCTTCGAGCAGAAGGAGCTAAACATGCGACAGCGACATTGGTTAGAGATCGTGAAAGATTATGACTGTGGTATTCACTATCATCCGGGCAAGGCGAACGTAGTAGCCGATGCTTTGAGTAGGAAGAACCAACCGCAATTGGCTTATTTCCTAACGCAAGAGGAAGCGTTGATTCGCGAATTCGATCGAATGAAATTGGAAATAATAAAAGCACCCGAGACAGTAGGAGGAAAAATAGCGACGCTAGTGATTGAGCCAGATTTGAGAACCAAGCTCATAGAAGCCCAACTACGTGATGAGAAATTGGAAGAACTACGTGTGAAGGTAAGAGCCGAGAAACTTGATCATTATCGTGAGGAGACAGACAATGCTTTGACATACGATGGACGATTGTGTGTGCTGAGCGATGAGGCGCTAAAAGATGAGATTTTGAGTGAAGCACACGACACGCCTTACACTGCTCACCCCGGAAGCACGAAGATGTACCGAGATTTGAAATAGCATTTTTGGTGGAATGGAATGAAAAGGGACGTAGCATCGTATGTGGAACGATGTCTAGCATGTCAACAAGTGAAGGCCTTACACCAACGGCCATGTGGGAAATTGCAACCACTTGAAATTCCCGAATGGAAGTGGGAGCATCTAGCCATGGACTTCGTGATGGGTCTGCCAACGTCACAAAAGGGCAACGCTGCGATTTGGGTGATCATCGATCGACTAACTAAAAGCGCGCACTTTTTACCAATTCGAATCACTTATGGCGTGGACAAGTTAGCCAAACTCTACGTGAGTGAGATTGTACGTTTACATGGGGTGCCAAAGACCATTGTGTCCGACCGCGATACGAAGTTCACATCAAAGTTTTGGATGAGTTTGCAACGGGAATTGGGCTCACAATTGAACTTCAGCACTGCTTATCACCCGCAATCCAAATGCTTGAGGATAAGCTGCGAGTCCTTGTCCTAGATCGAGGGGAAAGTTGGGAAACTGTTCTACCGTTGGTTGAATTCGCCTACAACAATAGCTATCAAACGTCGATCGATATGGCTTTGTATGAAGCATTGTATGGCAGGAAGTGTCAATCCCCACTCTATTGGGATGAAGTTGGCGAGAGGAAGATGTTAGGACCCGACTCTATAAAGGAAATGACCGAAATTGTGCATCAAATCCGTACAAGGATCAAAGAAGCTCAAGATAGGCAGAAGTCGTATGCTGGCGTGCGCTGAACGGAGATCAAATTCGATGTTGGTGACAAAGTATTCCTGAAAGTATCCCCGACGAAAGGAGTTGTGAAATTTGGAGTGAAAGGCAAGCTGAAACCGCGTTTTGTAGGGCCGTACGAGATTATCGATGAAGTAGGTCCTGTAGCATACCGTTTGGCGTTACCTCCTAGCTTTGGGAACGTGCACAACGTGTTCCATGTGTCGCAGTTGCGCAAGTACGTGTTCGACTCCAAGCATGTGGTTCATCAAGAGGAAGTGATCCTAACCCCCGACATGAGCTACGAGGAAAGGCCCGAGGCAATCCTAGATCGGAAGGTGCAAGAGTTGCGAAACAAGTCAATAGCATCCGTGAAGGTGTTGTGGAAACACCATGGTCCCGAGGAAGCCACGTGGGAGTTAGAAGATAGAATGAATGAAAAGTACCCCGAGTTGTTTATGTGAGATGGTGAAATTTTGGGACGAAATTTCTGTTAAGAGGGGAAGGATGTAATATCCCAAAATTTTTGCGACTCTTATTTTAATATGTCGATTGGGAATTTTATTTATAAAATTTAATTGTTGCTACGTGATTGAGTCGGCCATGTGGAATAAATTGTCATGAGTGATTTGGAATGAAGTGTTATTTATATTTTTTTCAATGTGGGAAATTAATCTAAATAAGAGCATGCATTTTGTTCTAGCCAAATAAAGTGGCTATTTTCGGCCCTTCCAATTATTGGAAACTATATTCTTTTTCTTGGATTTAATTAATTGTTTTGGGATATTTATCCAAATTAAATCCAAAACAAACTATTCCAAACTTGTACTACATGAATTTCGAACCCTAGCCTATTCTTGAGGGATTTCGAAAAAATCCCCTAACTTAATTAGGAGGATGGATTATTTCTTTGATATAATTGGTACCTTGTTGATTCCCTTCATTATTTTAAATCCAATTAAATCTTGTCACATATTGTTTCCTCACCATAATTTGATTAATATTCGAATTATTCCCTTGTGGGAATAATACCCAAATTTTCGGCCCCTTTGATTAAGAAGGAAATAATAATTGTTTCCCTGCTTTGTGGAATTCCTTCTATTCAAATAAATACCAAATTAATACCTAAGTCAAATTAATTGGAGATGTGAATATTTTCCTTGTATTGTGCTCTCCATATCACACGTCCCTTATGCTTCAAATTTCCTTGTGGAAATTTATTTAATTGTTACCTATTTTATAGGAGTCTTTTCCTATAAAGAAATTACCAAATTTAAATCCTATTCTAATTTAATTGAGGATTTAAATAATTTTCCTAATGCACCCATTAAATTTTCGCTCTCCCCCTTTTATTTCCTACTTGGAGATTTAATTTATTTTATTCCCTTGTTTATGAAATATTCATTGTTTTAATTCCTAAGTTGTGAATATATTTCTCTCCAAGTAAATACCAAATAAATTCCTTGTTAATTTAATAGCCAATTTTCAAAAATTCCCTTATTTTAATTGTGGGATTTTATTTATTGGCCTCTATTTTATTCCTCCACAATTAATTAATAAATTAATCTAGTTGGGGATTAAACCTACTATAAAATCACCTAAATCTAACCCTAGCCCCCATATTTTTTCCCCTCCCAACCGTCCACCTCTCTCTCCCTCACTCTCACACGCCTCCTCCTCCCTCTCTACTTTCTCTCCAAAAACTCTCCTTCAATCCTTGTTCTTGCATCCATTGGAGTTGGAATTTAAAGAGTTTTCGAGGAATCGCATCAATCCTTGTTTCTACCGTTTGATTTTGATTCAAGAAGGTATAATTTAAAATATTTTCATCATCCTTTCCATTGAATCGTTGTTCTTGAATCCCTCATGCATATAGTGAGTGTAGGAATCATACATCGCAAAATTAATCGGTGGGAATTTATGTCTGTGTGAGAAAATTTGTGGATGTGCGATTTTGAATGAATATGTGTGAAGTTTGGATGATTCATTGGTGAATGATGTGTGAATATATGAGAACATGATTGTGAGAACTTTTTGAAGGATGATTGTGTGTTGGAAGCATGAATAATTGTGTTTGGATGAATGAGGAATACCCTAATTTCAAAATTGTGAAGCCTGAAAACTGTGGCGTTTAGACAGTGGATTCCGACGTGTGTTTGACCAGCCAAACGCTCATATTTTGATACGAATTTTTAACTGAGTAAATTTTGTGGATTTTTCTGTGTTGTGTGTGAATTTCAGCCCCCTTTAAAGAAAGATGAATTTTTAATAAATATTTGAAGTTGACTGCGCAATTCTGCCAGAAACTTGTATTCTCGCCCAGAGAGTTTCGTTTTTGATTTGACCGACCAAATGGCCTTATCTTGATATGAATTTTTGACTGGATGAAATTTGAAGAGTCTTCTGAGTTTTGTGAAAATTTCAGCCTCATTGAACATCGGATGAATTTTGGTAAATTTTTCAATCAAACCGCGCAGTACTGCCAGAATTTTTATGTCCCGACCTGAGGGTTGCATTGTTGTTTTGACTGACCAAATGATATGATTTCGGTGTGAAATTTTAACTGGACATGCTTGAATGTGTCTACTGTGTAGTGACCAAAATTTAGCTTCATATGAGGTCGGATGGAGTTTTGGTGATTTTTACAAAGCGACTGCGCAGTTCTGCCAGATTTCTGTTATGTCAAAATAATACTTGTTGTCAAGTTTGGGTGAATTATATGATGCATGTATGATCAAGGAATGTATCTTATGACGTGATTATGTGTGATAAGTTGAGAAATATTATGACATGTTTTTCCTTATGTTGATGAATGTTAGGGTGGGTAATTTAAGAGAACGATGAAAGGAACGATAGGACATGCAAGATAATTTGTATTGATGGAAGGCTGATGGTATTGTGGTGTTGGCAAGGGGATTGTGTGTACGTGAGCACAAGGAACGAGGGTTGCTTTTAGTTGGGTATTGTGTTGTTTAAGCAAACGAGGTGGGCTTTCTTTTACAAATCTTTTATTTTCTGAAAATATGATGTGGTGTTATAAGGGTGGTTTAACTTGTTATGTCATGCCATGATGTTTTGTTTATGAGATTGTTCCCTGATGCCTAGTTCGTCCGAGCTTGCTCCGTTAGGCTATATGGTTGTGTTGTGAAACGAATTCGGGTCTGAGTATGGCCGTAAACCCTATCAAGCTGTGTACACTGGTGGGATCGTGAGCCGTCCTTGCTAGTCGGCCGGTCTCGTGGGCGAATGGTGTGGCCACACTTTCGTCGCACATGGAATGATGATTGTGATTGATGGATTGTTGAGAAAGTGGGGAGATTATTTGACTGGCCAGTCTATGAAATATTTTTTGTGTTCTCGTGATATTTCTTAACTACATGTAAAACTAGAGATCACTGGTATGGATGACATAACTATATATAAAATGTTTTCGGCATGAGCCCATTAAGTACAACAAGTACTCAGCCCTGCATGTGTTTTCCCTATGTGCAGGTTGAGCGGGATGTTGCGGTGGATGTTGAGTCGGCCTAGGAAATTTTTGGATGCGTTGTGTCTTCATACATAGGCGTCATCCTTGACTCTCTTTGAAACCTTATTTCCGCTGCTATACTTTTTTTTTATCTATGCCCCAAGAGTTCTTTACTTCGTTTGCTATAAGTCTTTGCACTAATTGATAATGAATTTATGACATTAAATTTCTTTAAGCTAAAAACTCGTTGTTTAACTTTTAATGAACTAAAATATTATTCTTTTAAGCTATTTGAGCCTTTCTTATGAACTGTCGTCCTTAAATGTTGTCTTTATTGCTATCCCGTGGTCATGATCTCTTCGTTTATAGTACCCCTAGTATGGGCGGTCGTGACATAAAGTGTCGTAAACGCCGTCGTACTTATGTCGCATCGCCACTTTGGCATGGTATGCAAGACTGCATAGTTTTATTAGATCTTAGGTATGATCTCGCCATTGTGAGGATACACCAAAGTTCGAAATATATACTTTCGTTGGTTTTATCACTCAGGAAAGTGATATTGCAGTTGTCAACTTACAACTAAGTTCTAGCATGTTCAGTCTGGCCTACCTCGTAGGCACTCTATAATTTCAAGTATAGGTTGAAGTCTCGTACTTCAACGTATATTTGATCATTACCTAACTCAAGCTTCATATGGCTCCTACGTTCGCAACGAAGTTCAAAAGTTCCACATTTCACTTTAATAGTGGTTCTACACAATACCTCATACTTCATCGGTCATAAATTTTCACCACATAAACGTCATCCATATATTGCACAATCAACACATTTATTCGTATAAATCATTTGGTGTTCCATAGCATAACAAACATCGTACATTAATATATATGAATAGCAACACTCAGTCAATCAATCATCCATGGAATCGCATTTCATAAATCATGCAGTTCATGCTCATCTGTATCACAATCACAACTCGCAACTACACGCGTATAATGCTTTGCATTTCACAGTTTCATAGTCATGAAATTTTAACTACCTAGCCATAAAATTTTGTCATTCCTGGAAGCAACATGTATTTTCTTCAAGTACATTTTGCAGTTTCGTGGACGTAATTGTTAGGGTTTTGTATAGTAGAAATCACCTTTCGAGTGATTGGATACTGTAAAACTCTAATTGTTATTTTCCAATAAATGCAACAGATTAGTTTTTGTCATAATGTTGTTATGTTTTACATTTAATGGTTGTTTATTTCATATTTAAATGTATAAGCAAATGTAACAAAGTCTAAGTCTTTGTTTTAGTAGACCGGTTGTGGGCGTCGTCCAATTTAAGGTAACACGGTCAGTTCTAAACAAAGAAAAAATAAGAATTTCACAACCTAGATAGGCCTAGACTACCTATCGCGAAAGGTTGCAATGTCAGTCCGATTATTTCTAAGCCTTATTGAAATAAGATGACGTTGGTGTAGTATATCACTGAATGGATCTAACAGCAAGACGAGTCTTTATGCTATCTACTGAAAGACGAGGTCTTGATAATTAATTTCTTAATCAATGTACGTTAGCACTGAGCATACGATATTGAGTATCTACTTGTAACATCCCAAACTTTTGTGACTTCTTTTCATGTAATTGGAATTTTGGGGAATTCTGAAACGTTTGATTCTATGTGATTAAGTGCTTTGTGTGAAAAAATTGACGTGGTTATTATGGAATGACGAGCTTGAGATTTATGTTATTCCAACGTGGGGAAATAATTAATAGGATCATGCATTTATTCCAAATTAAATCCAAACCAATGGACCTTAAATTACACTACATGAAATTCGAACTCCATCCTTTTATCCTTGGGAGTTTCGAAAATCTCCAATAGGAGATTGGATTATTTTTCATTTGATTTAATTGGTGCTTTATTGACTCTCTTCTTTTAAATTAAATCCAATTAAATCATGCCACATATTATTTCTTCACCCAAAATAAATAGAAAGTTGGAACATTTCCTTGGCTATTTTAGCCTAATAATTTTCGGCCCCTCCAATAAAATATGGAGGATATTTTATTTGTTCCTATTTTGTGGAACCCCCTTTTATTCAAATAAATTCTCATGTCTAATTAATTGGGGATGTGAATATTTTCCTTCTATTTTTTTTCCTCTATATCACACGCCCCTTTGCATTATTTTTCCTTGTGGGAATTTAATTAATTGTTGCATATCTTATGGGAGCCTTTTTCCTATAAAGAAATTACTTAATTTAAATCCTATTTTGTTTAATTGGGGATTTAAATAATTTCCTTGTACAATTTCTCCTTAAATTTTCGGCCCCCTCCTATTATTTCCTACTTGGAGATTTAATTTAATTGTTCCCTTGTATTCATTATTTTTATTTCCTAAATTATGAATATATTCTCTCCAAGTAAATATTGCTATATTTCCTTGTAATTAAATCAGCAAATTTTGGAATTAATCCCCTCAAAATACACGCCTACTTTGTGATCTAATTGTGGGATTTTTATTTAATTTATTCCTCCCACAATTTAATTATTACTTGGGTGTGAATTAAACCTAGTACATAAAATAGAATAAATCCTAACCCTAGCCACTATTTTCACACGCCTCCCTCTCCCTCATTCTCTCCTCACACGTTTTCCCTCTCCTCTCCACTCTCCCATTTCCAAAAATCTTCCATTCAAGCTTATTCTTGCATCCATTGGAAGTACCTTCGAGAGTTTTCGACGGATCGCTTCGTTCTTCTCTTCTACCGATTGGTTTTTGTAAAGGAAGGTATAATTGCACACTTTTTCTTCTCCTTCTCTTTTGAACCATGTTTTGAGTCCTACATGCATGTAGAGAGTGTAGGTTTGATAGATCGCAAGTTTTAACGGGAGGGAAATTGTGTGTTCGTAAGAACTTGTTTGATTTTTACGTTGTTGATTGGAATCATGTGTATTGGATCGAAATATTTGTGAATAATATGAGGTTGTATGCAAATATGTGTATGAAGAACGTGTAAGCATGATTATGTGTTTTGGAGCATGAAAAATCGGTGGTTGTGTTGTGGAAGTTTAAAAACCCTAATCCCGAATTTGAACCAGAAATCTGTGATGCACGACCAGTGACTTATGATCTGTATTCGACCCATCAAACGAACGAATTTTGCTACGAAATTTTTACTGAGTAAACTTCAAGGTGTTTTCTGTGTCTCGTGTAAATTTCAGCCTGTTTTAGCGAAAAATGAAGTTTTAATAAATTTTTGAAGTTGACTGCGCAAATCTACCAGAAACGTGAGTTCTCGCCATGAATGTTTCGTTTTCTGTTTGACTGACCAAATGACCTCCGATTGATGTGATTCTTGAACTATATGAAAATTTGAAGTGTCTTCTGAGTCTTGTTAAGTTTTCAGCCTTTTGGGCATCGGATGAATTTATGGTTAATTTTTCAAATGAACTGCGCAATACTGTCGGAAATTGTATGCTACGGCCAGAGAGTTCAATATGTGATATGACTGAGTAAATGACGTGATTTCGGTGTGAAAATTTTCATGTATGAACTTGAATGTGTATTATGTATTGTGACCAAAATTTAGCTTCTTTTGAGGTCGGGTGAATTTATAGTGATTTTTACAAAACGGTCGCGCAGTTCGGCCAGTTTTCTGCCTTGTTAAAATATCTCTTATTTTCAAGTCTAAAAGTATTGTATGATGCATGTATGTCCAAGGAACGTGTCTAAATGATGTGATCACGTGTGATAAATCGAAATGTGTTACGATGTGTTCTCCCATCTTTGTGACGTATGTTGGGTCGGGGATTTGAGAAAAACGACGAGAGAATCGATAGGACATGCATAGTAATATGTTGTTGGGGGAAACTAATTGTGTTGTCTTTGACGAGGGTGTTGTGTAGTCGTGAACTCGAGGATCGAGAGTTGCTAAGTGGGTTGTGAATTGCTAAGAGAACGAGGTGGGCTTTCTTTCCAAACCTCTTTACTTTTCTGAAAAATATTATGTGGAGATATAAGGGTGGTTTAACTGTTATGTCATGCCATGTTGTTTTTGTATGAGATTGTGTGCCTGATGCCTAGTTCGTATGAGTTTACTCCGTTAGGCTATATGGCTGTGTTGTGAAACGAATTCAGGTCCGAGTAGGGCCGTAAACCCTATCGGGCTGTGTACACTGGTGGGATCGTGAGCCGTCCTTGCAAGTCGGCCGGTCTCGTGGGCGAATAGTGTGGCCACACTTTCGTCGCACTGCGATTGTGATTGTTGGATTGATGTGAAAAGTGGGGAGATAAATTGTCTGGCCAGACTTGAATATTTTTGTATTTCTCGTGATATTTTCCTACTACATAAAACTCGAGATCACTGGTATGGATGACATAACTATTATTAAAATGTTTTCGGCATGAGCCCATTGAGTACAACAAGTACTCAGCCCTGCATATATTTTCCTTATGTGCAGGTTGAGCGGGATGTTGCGGTGGATGTTGAGCTGGCTTAAGTACTTAGGATGCGTTGTGTCGTCATACATAGGCGTCGTCCTTGACTCTCCTTAAACCGTATTTTTTTTCCGCTGCTATAATTTGAACCATGACTCAAGACTTAATCTTTCCTTTACGTTTTGTGTGTGAACATGTATGGTGGTGATGAGTTTTAAACAAGTGTTTACGTTGTCTTTTTAAAATTTATTCTTCGCGATTTAAGTTAAGTATTTGTTCAACTTTAGTTAGTTGATGTATTCCTTAAGTCAAATTTTTCCCGTTGTCCTTTTAAAAGTATTTTATCTTATGCCTTTTCGAAAAAAAAATTTAACCTTAAAATCTTTAAACTAAGTTGTTTTCTATTCTTTAAGTTAATTAAGATGTTCTTTTTAAATTGTTGTCCATGCATGTCGGTCACGATCGCCGCGTTGTGGTACCCCTTTGTATGGGCGGTCGTGACACTACTACTTTGACTTACCAAAGGTGCGGGTTTTTCGTCACCCAATGATCCATGTATATTGGGTAGTGGCGATCATTATCTGGCGGTGCTAGGATTGCTATTGCGTTGAATCGTGCGCGAGGAGAGTCTCGTTTGATAACATCCACAAGAGAAGCTCGAAACAAGGTTTTATTATTCGGAACCTAGCTAGTTGAAGTTTAATTACTCTATGAATAATAAATAAGAGTTTCTTGCTAAGTCCACTCTTAGAGATTAAAATATGTTAATTAATTAAGTCCATAGCAGACAATAATTAATTAATGGATGTTTCTATCTTAAGCGCGGGAAATAAATTAAATGCAATTAAAGGAAACCCGGTATACTTGTAGTTTCGGATTTGGTAGGCAGTGCAATATTACTTCTGTAGTGGCTTCTTGTAATATTCCAATATAAGCTTATATTAAATTGTGGGTTCAATTTAATTCTGTAGTAAGCATGTTTTAGGGATTTTATATGCTAAAGCATGTTTTAATTCAAGTTATGAGCATGATACATGTGATAATTACGCGAATAGAATTTATCTTAATAATCTGCTAAATAGATCAAATTTATGTGATCATTAAATGCTGCATGCTTCCGCTGCCAACCCCTTCAATTGGTATGAGAGCCAGTCTTTGGCTCTGATTATTTGGATTTAAATTTCGCGAAATTCATGTATGCATGTCCAATTTGATTGCGAAGAATGTTCTTGTGTTTTGTTTAATTTTTATGCATGTTGAACTCAAGAACTATCGAATCAAAGAACTTGAATTGCTCGAACGTACCACGTGCGATCGAGGAAGGTACGGCGAGACAGTGGGAGCCGGGGACTCGCGATCACGGGGCGACGCGCAGGCCGAGAACGCATGACCCTGACGCACCTGAGTCAAGGTCGACACGGTGAAAGGCATGGCGCGGCAGTTCGAACGAGAACGTGCCGAGGTGCCGAGCCGCCAGATCGAGAACCCTAGGCAGAAGGGTCGAGAGGGATGGCGGCACTGGCCGAGAGCAGCCGCGCTGTCGCTTGAGCTGCTGGCCGGGAGCACTCGCCACCCAGACAATCGGATAGGCCCAGATGGGGGTCCGATGTCACGGCCGCACTACCTATGGATAGTATAGTACAAAAATTCGTGACTAAAAGGGGAGGGTTAAGAGAAGTGGGGATGAGGAAAAAGGGATGAGTAATAACAAGTACAAATTCAGACGGAAATTATCAAAATATCACGTATACATCCTGAAATACTTGAGTAGGAGTAATATAGGATCAAAGGATAGCGTTATGATACAAAATAGGATTTGAAGTTATAGTTTTCACAGCGGAAGTAAACAACACAGTTTCATGTATAGAGACATAAACCTCGGAGGTCTTACTAGATCAACTCAAAAGAACTTTCTCTCAACCCCCTTGCTTCACCGTTTTGCAGCTCAACCTGCACGTTTAGAAATACATACAGAGCTGAGTACAGGAGTACTCAGTGAACACAATGCCGAAAAATACAATTATATATTTGAAAATATTGTCACATCATTACAGCAACACTCATGTATTTTTTTTTACTTAAAAGGCCTGAGCTTGCTAAAATTCTATGTTCAACCACGGTCTAAGTTCATTTGCCATATCTTAACATTTGTGTACCGGGAAGGTGGCCACCTTCCACGACGGTCACATGACCGGCCAACGGCTCACGGTCCATTTGTGTACACTAGTCCAAGCAAGGTTTGCGGCCTTACTTGAACCCGAATTCGATTATAACATATTTGGCATAACCAAGGCAGATAGGCATAAATCATTTCTGACGGGACAATAACATTGACGAGCATGAGTTTGGATTTTCACCATAACAAATCTCGAAATTACTTTGCGATTTTTATCCACATTAGTATGTAGGATGGAAAGCTCACCTTATTTACTTTCCAACAATTAGGAAAAGATCCTTCGTTTTCCGTCGTTACTTTCTTCGTAAATCTCCCTTCTTTGTGTTGCTTCTTGTTTCACGTCAAAACCCGGCGTATGTTTTAGTGTAGATGTGAATTTTATGAAGTGGTGTAATCTCTCTCTTTTTTTTTTTTTAAAACCTCAAAGAGGTGTAACAGAAGATCACATACATATATATAAGTGTTCATTGGTATCTTTTATGTACAATTCATGACACGTACTATTTACTAATCAAGCCTACATTCTTAGCTTTGATTAGTCAACAAAATGACTAATATAACCTACTCTTGACTCATCAAAGCTATTCTTGAAAAAAAAATTAATATTCTTTTATTAATTAGTTTATTTATTTTTATTATATATATATTTTTAAAGTTGGGAAAAAGAGGGACATATACATATTTAGCCGTCACTTCTTACATTTATAACATCAAAAGTTCGGGTTGTCACATCCTCTCCTCCTTCAAAAAAAATTTCGTCCCGAAATTTGTTGTTTCTTACATAAACATTTCTGGGTATTGTTCTCTCATTTTCTCCTCTAACTCCCATGTTGCCTCTTCTTGTCCATGGTGATTCCACAAAACTTTCACTGTTGATATTGACTTATTCCGTAACTGTTGTATCTTTTGATCAAGGATAGCTATAGGTTTCTCTTCATAGTTTAAATCTGGTGTTAGACTAACCTCTTCATAGTGGATTATGTGCTTCGGGTCATAAACATATTTCCGGAGTTGAGACACATGAAACACGTTGTGTACATTTCCCAAGCTTGGTGGTAATGCCAAACGATATGCCACCGGACCTACTTCGTCAAGAACCTCGTAAGGCCCGATGAAACGTGGCTTCAATTTTCCTTTGATTCCAAACCTAGTTATCCCTTTAGAAGGAGATATCTTCAAAAACACCTTATCTCCGATGTTAAACTTCAACTCCGTCCGACGTGCATCGAAATAAGACTTTTGCCGATCTTGTGCCTCCTTGATTCTCAATCGAATTTGCCTCACGATCTCAATCATGTCATTTATCAAATCTGGACCTAGCATTTTTCTTTCACCAACTTCATCCCAGTAAAGTGGCGATCTGCACTTTCTTCCATATAATGCCTCGTATGGTGCCATATCAATGGTCGCCTGGTAGCTATTGTTGTATGCAAATTCTATTAAAGGCAAAACGGATTCCCAACTACCTCCTCTATTCAGTATGACTGCTCGTAACATATCTTCTAGGGTCTGAATCGTTCTTTCTGACTGTCCATCCGTTTGTGGATGAAATGCTGTGCTAAAATTTAGTATTGAGCCCAGTTCCTTCTGCAAGCTTTTCCAAACCCTTGAGGTGAGTTTCGGATCTCGATCCGAGGTGATTGTTATCGGGATTCCATGTAGACGTACGATTTCTTGGACATACAACTGAGCTAACTTCTCTGACCCATAAGTGATATGAATGGGAATGAAATGAGCACACTTGGTAAGGCGGTCAACGATAACCCAGATAGCAGTATTTCCTCGTTTGGTTTTAGGCAGACCTATTACAAAGTCCATTGTTATATGATCCCATTTCCACTCAGGGATTTCTAAAGGTTGCAATTTCCCATGAGGTCGTTGGTGCAATGCCTTAACTTGCTGGCATGCTAGGCATCTTTCCACGAACATGGTAACGCTTCTTTTCATACCATCCCACCAAAATTTCTTTTTCAAGTCTTGATACATCTTAGTGCTCCCTGGATGGGCAGTATACGGTGTGTCATGAGCTTCACTCAAAATCTTATTTCTGAGCTCATCATTATTTGGCACACAGATTCTCCCATCGAAGGTGAGAGCATTGTCTGCTTCTTCTTTAAAATTTTTTCCATCACCAGATCGTACTTTTTCTCGAATCTTTTCCATGATGTCATCTTGTCTTTGTGCGTTTATAATTTGAGTTCTCAAATCTGGTTCCATCACTAAGGTGGCAATTTTCGCTTCCACTGTTTCATGTGGTTGTACTACTTCCAGCCCCATTTTGTTGAATTCTCGCCATAGTTCTTCTTCTTGAGTGATCACCACTGCTAACTGCTGAGATTTTCGACTAAGAGCATCAGCTACCACATTAGCCTTGCCTGGGTGGTAGTTTATGCCACAATCGTAATCTTTCACTAATTCCAGCCATCTTCTCTGTCGCATATTCAGTTCCTTTTGTTCAAAGAAGTATTTGAGACTCTTATGATCAGTGAAAATCTCACATCGAGCTCCATAAAGGTGGTGCCTCCATATTTTCAGAGCATGTACTACCGCGGCTAATTCCAAATCATGTGTCGGGTAATTCATCTCTTGGGGCCTCAGTTGTCGTGACGCATAAGCAATTACTTTCTCATTTTGCATCAACACACAACCCAACCCATTCTTTGAGGCATCTGTGTAAATTACAAAGCTTGTTCCTGATTCAGGGACTGCTAACACCGGAGCTGTTGTTAATTTTTCCTTCAGCAGTTGGAAGCTATGTTCGCATTCTGATGTCCACACAAACCTGATGCCCTTTTTAAGTTGTTGCGTCATTGGCCTAGAAATCTTGGAGAAACCTTCAATGAACCTTCTGTAGTAGCCGGCCAACCCAAGGAAGCTTCGAATTTCACTAGGGGTGGTTGGTGGTTTCCAGTTTTGTATAGCCTCCACTTTTGCCGGATCCACTCGAATTCCTTCCGCAGTTACCACATGTCCAAGGAAGTTCACCTCATTTAGCCAAAATTCACATTTGCTAAATTTTGCATAGAGCTTTTCAGTCCTCAAGGTTTCTAATGCAACTCTGAGGTGTTCTTCATGTTCCTTTACACCCTTCGAGTAGATGAGTATGTCGTCTATGAAGACCAAGACGAACTTATCCAGATAGGGATGGAATACGCGATTCATTAGATCCATAAATACAGCAGGGGCATTAGTCAATCCAAAAGGCATTACTAAAAATTCATAATGACCATATCGGGTGCGAAAAGCCGTTTTGGGTACATCTTCTGGTCGAATCCTTAACTGGTGATAGCCGGATCTTAAATCCATTTTGGAGAATACCCTAGCATCCTTGAGCTGATCGAACAAATCGTCTATCCTCGGCAATGGGTGTTTATTCTTAAGTGTTAGCTTGTTCAGTTCCCGATAGTCAATACACATTCTTAGCGATCCATCCTTCTTTTTGACAAAGAGTACAGGAGCTCCCCATGGTGAAGTGCTAGGTCTGATAAAGCCTAGATCCATGAGTTCCTGTAACTGTATCTTGAGTTCTCCCAATTCCTTTGCCGCCATCCGGTATGGTGCTTTCGATATTGGGGCAGATCCAGGTTCCAAATCAATGTTAAATTCCAGTTGTCTATCAGGTGGTAACCCAGGTAGAACATCAGGAAACACGTCTGGAAACTCACGCACGACGTTCACATCCCCGATTTCCATTTTTTTCTTATGTTCCTCGTTCTGGTAAACGAGGTAAGCGGAACACCCTTTTCTTATTAATGTTGCTGCTTGTAAGGCAGAGATTATGGATTGTCGTTTATTCATGGTGACCCCATAGAAACTTGTTAGTGCTTCGCTTGTGTTTTGAAAGAAAATTTTTCTTTCTTTACATTGGATGGTGACATGGTTTTCAGCCAACCAATCCATTCCTAGTATAAGGTCAACATCACACATTTTCAGGACCTTCAAATTACTAACTAGGATCCTATGTTCCCCCAATAAGACTTCTATGTTCGAGCAAGTTCGAGTGATTTCTATAATTCCTCCGACGGGTGAGGTTACCTTGATTTTATATTCAGCTGGTTCAGTTGTCAGTCTCAAGGTATCAACACAAGAGTCCGATATAAAAGAATGTGAAGCTCCAGTATCAAATAATAAAATGACAGGTATGTCAAGTAGCATGGCCATACCTGCCAGATTTCCTTTTTCTCCCTCAGGTTGCTCCCGCCTCAGTGCGTAGGCCCTGGCCTTTGTTGGAAGCCTCAGTTGATGGTGTTGCAGACATCGTGGGGGTTGTTGCTGACCTCTCTGAGGTTGTACATTTACCGCCCGTAGCTGGGAGTGTTGTCCTAGTGGATAGGGTCCTGTACCCCTTCCATAAGACTTGGTTGGACAATTTTTTGCAAAATGACCAATTTTACCACACTTATAACAAGCTTCAGTCCCGGCTCTACATATCCCATTATGTATCTTGTTACAATTGGAGCATGGAATGGGACTTGGTCGGCTTCCCGCTGAATTGAAAGTGAGCTGTCTTGGAAAGTTCTGCGCACGATCTTGGCCATACCATGGTTTCTTTTGTTCACACTGAGTTTGATTACCATCCCACTTTCTTTTGTCTCCTGGACTTTGAATTTGAGCACGTGGCGGTGGTACACTAGGCATAGGTTTCTCTACTGGCATTGCTGACTCAATGGCAAGCGCTCGTTGAAGAGATTCAGAATAAGATAATCCACCATGGCTTGCCAGTGCCATTCTTATTTCATGTCTTAACCCACCACAAAATTTTTCAGCCAATTTTTCCTCTGTGTTAACCTGATCCGGGGCATATCTGGACATGTCAGTGAATATACGCTCGTAATCTGTTACTGACATCCTCCCTTGTTTCAGATTATAAAATTCCATTTCCTTATTCTTCCGGTAACTTTTGGGAATATATTTCTCATAGAATCCTTCCTTGAATTGCTCCCAGGTCATATTAGTTAACTCTTGAGCCCCCATTATTTTTTTGCGTGCCTCCCACCAGTAATCTGCCGACCCTTTTAATTGGAAAGGCACACAAATTAAGCGCTCTGGATCTGCGAAGTGAAATAAGTTGAAAATGCGTTCAATTGTGCGTATCCAAGTTTCTGCATCCGTAGGATCACCCATACCATCAAATATTGGTGGTTTTTGTTTCAGGAAAATCTCTTCTTTTCTTCGATCTGATACTAGAGGTGGTGGGGGTGGTGGAGTTATTTCACGTTGTTCCTCAAATTCTTCCTGTTCGGGTGGTGGCACTACTCCAATTCCTCTTCCTCTCCCTCTCCCTCGGGGTCGCCCAATCCTCCTTGGTGGCATTCTAAATTGACAAAACATTTTTTTTTATAAGGCTTTACGTGTATATATATATGGGATAAAACCATTTAGTAAATAACTAAATAACGCTATTTGTATTGTGTCAGATTAAAATTATTCAACAATACAATCGAATCAATAATAACAATAAGGATAGGGAGTCATTGAAAATATGAACATATATGTATATACATGTGAAAATTGCCTTTTGGATAACCAAGAGGACTTTTTTTTTTGTACAAGATATAGTTTTACAAGCATCACAATACTATCCAAAACATCGTCAAGACCTAAACATGAAATACATGTACCCATATATACATCATACAAAAGTAGTAGCTACTACACCCAAAACAAAAACACATAACCGAACAGTCTCACAGCGGGTCTGTTTCGGATAAGTACAGTGATCACATCTACTTTACTACTAAGGTGTTGTAGGTTTCGTGACACTGGCTTCTGACTTGCAGGTCATATCTTCTTCTGGCTCTTCTTCAATGTCTTCATCATCAGAACTGCTAATGACGATGGCAGTCATACGACTCCCTCCTGGCCTATATCGTCCACGAGTCATCTCATCAAAATGACTAAATATCCAAGCATTAAACTTGAGCTCCTCTGAAGTCGGTGGGTGGTAAACAGAGACCGGAGAAGTCCCCTCAGCTGGAGATACGCGTGGGGTCGTGGATAGAGGCTGTAAACGATCAGTACCCACCGTACATGGCTGATTGTTCAAGTCGGTAAGAGTACAAGCTGGGGCCTTACCCTGTCTGTGCCTCTTTGCTGAAGTGTCTGTCGTTGTAGCATGTTCCATAGGTGTCTGGGCCTCAGGGATCCTCACTGGTGCCCACCTCAATGGTGACCACCTTCTTTCATCCGGCAGTGGTCGTGACGGGCCTGCCTCAGCCTCATATCGTGCCCTATGTGCTCGAGTAACGGGCCAAGGAGAAGGTGGCATCATACCAGGCACGATACTCGGCTGATCCGGAAGTATGGATCCTCCTGCTGGGATGGGGTCACCGGGTAATATATATGGCCCTAGAGGAGCATGCCCGTACACAGTGTAACACAACTGAATTTCCCCTAAGAAGTGGAGGAAATCACCTGTGTACACAAAGCGTGGCCTACGATAGAAAATATAATCCCTGGAGATCATCTTCGCCCATCGCTGCCAAGTAGAAGGTAGTAGACTAACAAGTCGTGAAATCCCGTCCATATCATCAACCCCATACCGATGGGCCCGTCTCCAGAGCTTGCCGAACCGAGCAAGAAATTCTCCTAGATCTTCATTAAAGCGCATAGCACATTCCTCATATTCTTCTACTATATCTTCTGGGCTTTGTATCGGTGACGTTCTCATCCTAGCAGTAAATCGAAAAGTGGCCATCTACAGTAAAACATTCATCAATTCACATCTCTCCGTGCCAAAAGTCTATGTATATCTATGATATTAAAATAAATTATGGAAAGGTATGATAATATCTTATTGCCTCTAGATTCCCTACTTAAGTTTTTGTTACTTGGTTGCTTTCTACTTGTTTTAATCCTCCATTTATTGTTTTTTTTTTTCGCTCAGAAAAGCGAAAGATGGTTATAACTTATTTCCTTCTTTGACCCGATTTCTCGTTCTTTATTCTTTCCTTTCCTTAATTACATAACTTGGCCTTTGAATCATTCTTCTGGTTGAGTGCGATAGGTGAGAGTGTTGAGAGTTGATCACCTTACAGTGTAGTAGAAAGAGTCTAGACAGAGAATTGAAAAGAAACTGACACTCAGGTTCAGGGCAGAAAAGAACTTGCTCTGATACCACTCTGTCACGGCCGCACTACCTATGGATAGTATAGTACAAAAATTCGTGACTAAAAGGGGAGGGTTAAGAGAAGTGGGGATGAGGAAAAAGGGATGAGTAATAACAAGTACAAATTCAGACGAAAATTATCAAAATATCATGTATACATCCTGAAATACTTGAGTAGGAGTAATATAGGATCAAAGGATAGCGTTATGATACAAAATAGGATTTGAAGTTATAGTTTTCACAGCGGAAGTAAATAACACAGTTTCATGTATAGAGACATAAACCTCGGAGGTCTTACTAGATCAACTCAAAAGAACTTTCTCTCAACCCCCTTGCTTCACCGTTTTGCAGCTCAACCTGCACGTTTAGAAATACATACAGAGCTGAGTACAGGAGTACTCAGTGAACACAATGCCGAAAAATACAATTATATATTTGAAAATATTGTCACATCATTACAGCAACACTCATGGATTTTTTTTTACTTAAAAGGCCTGAGCTTGCTAAAATTCTATGTTCAACCGCGGTCTAAGTTCATTTGCCATATCTTAACATTTGTGTACCGGGAAGGTGGCCACCTTCCACGACGGTCACATGACCGGCCAACGGCTCACGGTCCATTTGTGTACACTAGTCCAAGCAAGGTTTGCGGCCTTACTTGAACCCGAATTCGATTATAACATATTTGGCATAACCAAGGCAGATAGGCATAAATCATTTCTGACGGGACAATAACATTGACGAGCATGAGTTTGGATTTTCACCATAACAAATCTCGAAATTACTTTGCGATTTTTATCCACATTAGTATGTAGGATGGAAAGCTCACCTTATTTACTTTCCAACAATTAGGAAAAGATCCTTCGTTTTCCGTCGTTACTTTCTTCGTAAATCTCCCTTCTTTGTGTTGCTTCTTGTTTCACGTCAAAACCCGGCGTATGTTTTAGTGTAGATGTGAATTTTATGATGTGGTGTAATCTCTCTCTTTTTTTTTTTTAAAAACCTCAAAGAGGTGTAACAGAAGATCACATACATATATATAAGTGTTCATTGGTATCTTTTATGTACAATTCATGACACGTACTATTTACTAATCAAGCCTACTTTCTTAGCTTTGATTAGTCAACAAAATGACTAATATAACCTACTCTTGACTCATCAAAGCTATTCTTGAAAAAAAAATTAATATTCTTTTATTAATTAGTTTATTTATTTTTTATTATATATATATTTTTAAAGTTGGGAAAAAGAGGGACATATACATATTTAGCCGTCACTTCTTACATTTATAACATCAAAAGTTCGGGTTGTCACATCCTCTCCTCCTTCAAAAAAAATTTCGTCCCGAAATTTGTTGTTTCTTACATAAACATTTCTGGGTATTGTTCTCTCATTTTCTCCTCTAACTCCCATGTTGCCTCTTCTTGTCCATGGTGATTCCACAAAACTTTCACTGTTGATATTGACTTATTCCGTAACTGTTGTATCTTTTGATCAAGGATAGCTATAGGTTTCTCTTCATAGTTTAAATCTGGTGTTAGACTAACCTCTTCATAGTGGATTATGTGCTTCGGGTCATAAACATATTTCCGGAGTTGAGACACATGAAACACGTTGTGTACATTTCCCAAGCTTGGTGGTAATGCCAAACGATATGCCACCGGACCTACTTCGTCAAGAACCTCGTAAGGCCCGATGAAACGTGGCTTCAATTTTCCTTTGATTCCAAACCTAGTTATCCCTTTAGAAGGAGATATCTTCAAAAACACCTTATCTCCGATGTTAAACTTCAACTCCGTCCGACGTGCATCGAAATAAGACTTTTGCCGATCTTGTGCCTCCTTGATTCTCAATCGAATTTGCCTCACGATCTCAATCATGTCATTTATCAAATCTGGACCTAGCATTTTTCTTTCACCAACTTCATCCCAGTAAAGTGGCGATCTGCACTTTCTTCCATATAATGCCTCGTATGGTGCCATATCAATGGTCGCCTGGTAGCTATTGTTGTATGCAAATTCTATTAAAGGCAAAACGGATTCCCAACTACCTCCTCTATTCAGTATGACTGCTCGTAACATATCTTCTAGGGTCTGAATCGTTCTTTCTGACTGTCCATCCGTTTGTGGATGAAATGCTGTGCTAAAATTTAGTATTGAGCCCAGTTCCTTCTGCAAGCTTTTCCAAACCCTTGAGGTGAGTTTCGGATCTCGATCCGAGGTGATTGTTATCGGGATTCCATGTAGACGTACGATTTCTTGGACATACAACTGAGCTAACTTCTCTGACCCATAAGTGATATGAATGGGAATGAAATGAGCACACTTGGTAAGGCGGTCAACGATAACCCAGATAGCAGTATTTCCTCGTTTGGTTTTAGGCAGACCTATTACAAAGTCCATTGTTATATGATCCCATTTCCACTCAGGGATTTCTAAAGGTTGCAATTTCCCATGAGGTCGTTGGTGCAATGCCTTAACTTGCTGGCATGCTAGGCATCTTTCCACGAACATGGTAACGCTTCTTTTCATACCATCCCACCAAAATTTCTTTTTCAAGTCTTGATACATCTTAGTGCTCCCTGGATGGGCAGTATACGGTGTGTCATGAGCTTCACTCAAAATCTTATTTCTGAGCTCATCATTATTTGGCACACAGATTCTCCCATCGAAGGTGAGAGCATTGTCTGCTTCTTCTTTAAAATTTTTTCCATCACCAGATCGTACTTTTTCTCGAATCTTTTCCATGATGTCATCTTGTCTTTGTGCGTTTATAATTTGAGTTCTCAAATCTGGTTCCATCACTAAGGTGGCAATTTTCGCTTCCACTGTTTCATGTGGTTGTACTACTTCCAGCCCCATTTTGTTGAATTCTCGCCATAGTTCTTCTTCTTGAGTGATCACCACTGCTAACTGCTGAGATTTTCGACTAAGAGCATCAGCTACCACATTAGCCTTGCCTGGGTGGTAGTTTATGCCACAATCGTAATCTTTCACTAATTCCAGCCATCTTCTCTGTCGCATATTCAGTTCCTTTTGTTCAAAGAAGTATTTGAGACTCTTATGATCAGTGAAAATCTCACATCGAGCTCCATAAAGGTGGTGCCTCCATATTTTCAGAGCATGTACTACCGCGGCTAATTCCAAATCATGTGTCGGGTAATTCATCTCTTGGGGCCTCAGTTGTCGTGACGCATAAGCAATTACTTTCTCATTTTGCATCAACACACAACCCAACCCATTCTTTGAGGCATCTGTGTAAATTACAAAGCTTGTTCCTGATTCAGGGACTGCTAACACCGGAGCTGTTGTTAATTTTTCCTTCAGCAGTTGGAAGCTATGTTCGCATTCTGATGTCCACACAAACCTGATGCCCTTTTTAAGTTGTTGCGTCATTGGCCTAGAAATCTTGGAGAAACCTTCAATGAACCTTCTGTAGTAGCCGGCCAACCCAAGGAAGCTTCGAATTTCACTAGGGGTGGTTGGTGGTTTCCAGTTTTGTATAGCCTCCACTTTTGCCGGATCCACTCGAATTCCTTCCGCAGTTACCACATGTCCAAGGAAGTTCACCTCATTTAGCCAAAATTCACATTTGCTAAATTTTGCATAGAGCTTTTCAGTCCTCAAGGTTTCTAATGCAACTCTGAGGTGTTCTTCATGTTCCTTTACACCCTTCGAGTAGATGAGTATGTCGTCTATGAAGACCAAGACGAACTTATCCAGATAGGGATGGAATACGCGATTCATTAGATCCATAAATACAGCAGGGGCATTAGTCAATCCAAAAGGCATTACTAAAAATTCATAATGACCATATCGGGTGCGAAAAGCCGTTTTGGGTACATCTTCTGGTCGAATCCTTAACTGGTGATAGCCGGATCTTAAATCCATTTTGGAGAATACCCTAGCATCCTTGAGCTGATCGAACAAATCGTCTATCCTCGGCAATGGGTGTTTATTCTTAAGTGTTAGCTTGTTCAGTTCCCGATAGTCAATACACATTCTTAGCGATCCATCCTTCTTTTTGACAAAGAGTACAGGAGCTCCCCATGGTGAAGTGCTAGGTCTGATAAAGCCTAGATCCATGAGTTCCTGTAACTGTATCTTGAGTTCTCCCAATTCCTTTGCCGCCATCCGGTATGGTGCTTTCGATATTGGGGCAGATCCAGGTTCCAAATCAATGTTAAATTCCAGTTGTCTATCAGGTGGTAACCCAGGTAGAACATCAGGAAACACGTCTGGAAACTCACGCACGACGTTCACATCCCCGATTTCCATTTTTTTCTTATGTTCCTCGTTCTGGTAAACGAGGTAAGCGGAACACCCTTTTCTTATTAATGTTGCTGCTTGTAAGGCAGAGATTATGGATTGTCGTTTATTCATGGTGACCCCATAGAAACTTGTTAGTGCTTCGCTTGTGTTTTGAAAGAAAATTTTTCTTTCTTTACATTGGATGGTGACATGGTTTTCAGCCAACCAATCCATTCCTAGTATAAGGTCAACATCACACATTTTCAGGACCTTCAAATTACTAACTAGGATCCTATGTTCCCCCAATAAGACTTCTATGTTCGAGCAAGTTCGAGTGATTTCTATAATTCCTCCGACGGGTGAGGTTACCTTGATTTTATATTCAGCTGGTTCAGTTGTCAGTCTCAAGGTATCAACACAAGAGTCCGATATAAAAGAATGTGAAGCTCCAGTATCAAATAATAAAATGACAGGTATGTCAAGTAGCATGGCCATACCTGCCAGATTTCCTTTTTCTCCCTCAGGTTGCTCCCGCCTCAGTGCGTAGGCCCTGGCCTTTGTTGGAAGCCTCAGTTGATGGTGTTGCAGACATCGTGGGGGTTGTTGCTGACCTCTCTGAGGTTGTACATTTACCGCCCGTAGCTGGGAGTGTTGTCCTAGTGGATAGGGTCCTGTACCCCTTCCATAAGACTTGGTTGGACAATTTTTTGCAAAATGACCAATTTTACCACACTTATAACAAGCTTCAGTCCCGGCTCTACATATCCCATTATGTATCTTGTTACAATTGGAGCATGGAATGGGACTTGGTCGGCTTCCCGCTGAATTGAAAGTGAGCTGTCTTGGAAAGTTCTGCGCACGATCTTGGCCATACCATGGTTTCTTTTGTTCACACTGAGTTTGATTACCATCCCACTTTCTTTTGTCTCCTGGACTTTGAATTTGAGCACGTGGCGGTGGTACACTAGGCATAGGTTTCTCTACTGGCATTGCTGACTCAATGGCAAGCGCTCGTTGAAGAGATTCAGAATAAGATAATCCACCATGGCTTGCCAGTGCCATTCTTATTTCATGTCTTAACCCACCACAAAATTTTTCAGCCAATTTTTCCTCTGTGTTAACCTGATCCGGGGCATATCTGGACATGTCAGTGAATATACGCTCGTAATCTGTTACTGACATCCTCCCTTGTTTCAGATTATAAAATTCCATTTCCTTATTCTTCCGGTAACTTTTGGGAATATATTTCTCATAGAATCCTTCCTTGAATTGCTCCCAGGTCATATTAGTTAACTCTTGAGCCCCCATTATTTTTTTGCGTGCCTCCCACCAGTAATCTGCCGACCCTTTTAATTGGAAAGGCACACAAATTAAGCGCTCTGGATCTGCGAAGTGAAATAAGTTGAAAATGCGTTCAATTGTGCGTATCCAAGTTTCTGCATCCGTAGGATCACCCATACCATCAAATATTGGTGGTTTTTGTTTCAGGAAAATCTCTTCTTTTCTTCGATCTGATACTAGAGGTGGTGGGGGTGGTGGAGTTATTTCACGTTGTTCCTCAAATTCTTCCTGTTCGGGTGGTGGCACTACTCCAATTCCTCTTCCTCTCCCTCTCCCTCGGGGTCGCCCAATCCTCCTTGGTGGCATTCTAAATTGACAAAACATTTTTTTTTATAAGGCTTTACGTGTATATATATATGGGATAAAACCATTTAGTAAATAACTAAATAACGCTATTTGTATTGTGTCAGATTAAAATTATTCAACAATACAATCGAATCAATAATAACAATAAGGATAGGGAGTCATTGAAAATATGAACATATATGTATATACATGTGAAAATTGCCTTTTGGATAACCAAGAGGACTTTTTTTTTTGTACAAGATATAGTTTTACAAGCATCACAATACTATCCAAAACATCGTCAAGACCTAAACATGAAATACATGTACCCATATATACATCATACAAAAGTAGTAGCTACTACACCCAAAACAAAAACACATAACCGAACAGTCTCACAGCGGGTCTGTTTCGGATAAGTACAGTGATCACATCTACTTTACTACTAAGGTGTTGTAGGTTTCGTGACACTGGCTTCTGACTTGCAGGTCATATCTTCTTCTGGCTCTTCTTCAATGTCTTCATCATCAGAACTGCTAATGACGATGGCAGTCATACGACTCCCTCCTGGCCTATATCGTCCACGAGTCATCTCATCAAAATGACTAAATATCCAAGCATTAAACTTGAGCTCCTCTGAAGTCGGTGGGTGGTAAACAGAGACCGGAGAAGTCCCCTCAGCTGGAGATACGCGTGGGGTCGTGGATAGAGGCTGTAAACGATCAGTACCCACCGTACATGGCTGATTGTTCAAGTCGGTAAGAGTACAAGCTGGGGCCTTACCCTGTCTGTGCCTCTTTGCTGAAGTGTCTGTCGTTGTAGCATGTTCCATAGGTGTCTGGGCCTCAGGGATCCTCACTGGTGCCCACCTCAATGGTGACCACCTTCTTTCATCCGGCAGTGGTCGTGACGGGCCTGCCTCAGCCTCATATCGTGCCCTATGTGCTCGAGTAACGGGCCAAGGAGAAGGTGGCATCATACCAGGCACGATACTCGGCTGATCCGGAAGTATGGATCCTCCTGCTGGGATGGGGTCACCGGGTAATATATATGGCCCTAGAGGAGCATGCCCGTACACAGTGTAACACAACTGAATTTCCCCTAAGAAGTGGAGGAAATCACCTGTGTACACAAAGCGTGGCCTACGATAGAAAATATAATCCCTGGAGATCATCTTCGCCCATCGCTGCCAAGTAGAAGGTAGTAGACTAACAAGTCGTGAAATCCCGTCCATATCATCAACCCCATACCGATGGGCCCGTCTCCAGAGCTTGCCGAACCGAGCAAGAAATTCTCCTAGATCTTCATTAAAGCGCATAGCACATTCCTCATATTCTTCTACTATATCTTCTGGGCTTTGTATCGGTGACGTTCTCATCCTAGCAGTAAATCGAAAAGTGGCCATCTACAGTAAAACATTCATCAATTCACATCTCTCCGTGCCAAAAGTCTATGTATATCTATGATATTAAAATAAATTATGGAAAGGTATGATAATATCTTATTGCCTCTAGATTCCCTACTTAAGTTTTTGTTACTTGGTTGCTTTCTACTTGTTTTAATCCTCCATTTATTGTTTTTTTTTTCGCTCAGAAAAGCGAAAGATGGTTATAACTTATTTCCTTCTTTGACCCGATTTCTCGTTCTTTATTCTTTCCTTTCCTTAATTACATAACTTGGCCTTTGAATCATTCTTCTGGTTGAGTGCGATAGGTGAGAGTGTTGAGAGTTGATCACCTTACAGTGTAGTAGAAAGAGTCTAGACAGAGAATTGAAAAGAAACTGACACTCAGGTTCAGGGCAGAAAAGAACTTGCTCTGATACCACTCTGTCACGGCCGCACTACCTATGGATAGTATAGTACAAAAATTCGTGACTAAAAGGGGAGGGTTAAGAGAAGTGGGGATGAGGAAAAAGGGATGAGTAATAACAAGTACAAATTCAGACGAAAATTATCAAAATATCATGTATACATCCTGAAATACTTGAGTAGGAGTAATATAGGATCAAAGGATAGCGTTATGATACAAAATAGGATTTGAAGTTATAGTTTTCACAGCGGAAGTAAATAACACAGTTTCATGTATAGAGACATAAACCTCGGAGGTCTTACTAGATCAACTCAAAAGAACTTTCTCTCAACCCCCTTGCTTCACCGTTTTGCAGCTCAACCTGCACGTTTAGAAATACATACAGAGCTGAGTACAGGAGTACTCAGTGAACACAATGCCGAAAAATACAATTATATATTTGAAAATATTGTCACATCATTACAGCAACACTCATGGATTTTTTTTTACTTAAAAGGCCTGAGCTTGCTAAAATTCTATGTTCAACCGCGGTCTAAGTTCATTTGCCATATCTTAACATTTGTGTACCGGGAAGGTGGCCACCTTCCACGACGGTCACATGACCGGCCAACGGCTCACGGTCCATTTGTGTACACTAGTCCAAGCAAGGTTTGCGGCCTTACTTGAACCCGAATTCGATTATAACATATTTGGCATAACCAAGGCAGATAGGCATAAATCATTTCTGACGGGACAATAACATTGACGAGCATGAGTTTGGATTTTCACCATAACAAATCTCGAAATTACTTTGCGATTTTTATCCACATTAGTATGTAGGATGGAAAGCTCACCTTATTTACTTTCCAACAATTAGGAAAAGATCCTTCGTTTTCCGTCGTTACTTTCTTCGTAAATCTCCCTTCTTTGTGTTGCTTCTTGTTTCACGTCAAAACCCGGCGTATGTTTTAGTGTAGATGTGAATTTTATGAAGTGGTGTAATCTCTCTCTTTTTTTGTTTAAAACCTCAAAGAGGTGTAACAGAAGATCACATACATATATATAAGTGTTCATTGGTATCTTTTATGTACAATTCATGACACGTACTATTTACTAATCAAGCCTACATTCTTAGCTTTGATTAGTCAACAAAATGACTAATATAACCTACTCTTGACTCATCAAAGCTATTCTTGAAAAAAAAATTAATATTATTTTATTAATTAGTTTATTTATTTTTTATTATATATATATTTTTAAAGTTGGGAAAAAGAGGGACATATACATATTTAGCCGTCACTTCTTACATTTATAACATCAAAAGTTCGGGTTGTCACATCCGAGCTGGCCGAGAGCAGGCGCGCCACCGTGCGCTCCACTGGCCGAGAGCTCGAGCTACCCGACGGAACGCTGGCCGAGACGCGTTGGCACCTGACGGTCGACACATCCGAGACGGACGTCGAGATGCTGGCCGAGAGGTGCGCGCCGCCGCGTGCGCGCCTGGCCGAGAAGCGTCGGCTCCCGACGAGCCGAGATGCCGAGACGGGGACTGGCCGCTGGCCGAGAGGAGCCGCGCCTCAGCGCATGCTCCTGGCCGAGACGCTGGCGACACCCGACGAGCCACTGGCCGAGACACTGGCGCGCCCCTGCGCGCCGGTGGCCGAGACGCTGCGTGCGTCGTGATTCGACGACGAACTCGTCGGATCTTCGTCGTTCATCGTTCGTGCGAACCTCGTACGATGAGATAACAATGAAGGATTATTTTAATGATTATTTAATTATTTTATTAAAAGATATCATTAAAATATTATTATTTAATGGAAATAAAATCTTTTTGGAAGATTTGTCTAGATTTTACGAATATTTTGATTATTTTCTATATCTATGGAAATAAATAATATTATTTTATTCCTAGATGATATAGATGAGAATAATTTAATAGTTTCCTAATATTTATCTAGACTTTAGGAATATTTTTATTATTTTCTATATCTATGGAAATAAATAATATTATTTTGATTCCTAGATGATATAGATGAGAATAATTTATAGTTTCCTAATATTTATATATCTAAGATCCTAAAAATGATAGATATGTATGAATACATTAAATAATAAAATATCTCTACCTAATCTTGAACAATGGAATTAATTTGAATTTAATTTTTCATGTTTTATTAAGAATTAAATAATTTATTTTAGACTTATCTTATAATAGACATGAATAAGAATTATATTCTAGAACAATAATTTCCTAAAGGAAGATACCAATTAATAAAAGATTTAATTATCCAGCAAATTAAATACCAACAGAATTTAATCAAGCATTTCTCTGCCCTAAGGCTAAGGATAATTAAAGAAAAACCATAACCCAAATATCTAAGCTATAACTACGAACTCAACGTTTGTATATGGTCTCCACCAATTGGTCTGCAATTTTGTCACGCCCGCATTTTCTAAGGATAGAAAACACGGTTGATCGCGACTATGGAAGGATTAAAGAAGCGGGGAAGAAAGGGGAAAACAACACAAATCAACCATAGCTCGAAACAAATGGGAATAGCTCTAATAAAATCAGAGTATCTCAACAATGCACTAACTCAAAAGAAGGACAACTACTTAGCGGAAGCATTTGAGAGAAGGAATATGCCACGTGTGAAGACATGACACATTTTAGACACTTAAATTTCTTCAACGGTCTTGCTCAACACCCACCGCACCCGTCACGCTCAACCTGCACATTTTTAAAAAGAAATGCAGGGCTGAGTACTTGATGCACTCAGTGGACTCATGCCAGAAACATTTTATAAAATATTGTGTCAGCATTTAAAAGTGAACTCGGGGTTTTACAAAAGACCAAGTCACCAAAACATTTTCTCGCTCAAAAGTATGGTTGCAACCCATTTTTCTCTCTCCTCGTACCATATCTGAACCTCATATGTGAAACGAGAACGTGGCCACATTCTCGATCACCGGACCGGCCTACTCGAAAGCTAGCGCACGATCCCCTCTGTGTACACTACCTTGAATAGGGACTCGCTCCCTAGACAAACCTGAATTCGATTAAACTCATAACTTCTAGTAGGGACACGCTCCCCGCTAGGCGATCAGATAGGCACATCCTCAAAAATAAAAAAAAATACGGCATGACACATTATATTTCACATAAAAATATACTTAGGGCATTGCCCTTATTTAAAAATAAAGCCCACAGTAAAACTTTAGTTCGAAAGCCCACCTCGAAAGCTTAACTCCTAAAACCACTTCCTGTTCTCACCGCAAACAACGTGCACAAATTCTCCTTTTATGAAATATCATAATATGCAAAAATTAGACTTTGCGAAATAATTTAATTTAACAAACGATGCATGCATCCTACGTGTGTGCTCAAATTATCCTTCGTTCCTACGTAGAGAAAACATAAATCCTTAAACTGTTCGGTCCGAAAATTATTTACTGTCGCCCAAAACAATTGGTCAGCCCAACATCTAAACCCAACATAACATTTAGTCCAATACGTAGGAATTGATTGAGGCCCAACTAAAACTGACAATGGCCCAAACTAAAACTAAGGAAAAAGAATAAGAAAATCAAAACTAAAAAAAATACTCCCTACCTACCCACACGTCCCTCGTCCCTTGCATCATCCAAAACCAGTAATTCTCTTCCTAAAACTCAGGCATACACACCCAATTTGCAATTCCCTCTCTGTCTCTTCTTCATAAAATTGATAAACAAGTTACTTTCACAAAATGCTAATTCTAAGTTACCGACACTCATCTCCCTTCCTCAAAGTCTCTTCTCACTTCTATTCAAAATCTGCACCAGCAGCCGCCGCACAAGGCCATTGCAATTCGTCGCCGTAATTACCAAAATATCACGACGGCTTCAGCGCCGCTGCCTCTGTCACGCTGTATACATCACGCTGCAATCACGTTGTCTCCGTCGCCGCCGCTGCCTCTCCTTCGCACCGCCGCCGCGGTCTGCCGTCGTTGCAGCGGAAGCTCCGGCAGGCGCTGCCCTCAAGCAGGTAAGTCCCTCCCCCATTTTCCCATTCAAAACTAATCATTTATTTATTCCCCAGTTTTAATAAATTTCAGAGTTGATTAACGAATTGGTAAACTATTTGATTCAAAGGGGGCTAAACTACTTCATCGGGAATCAAAGATTGGAGCTTGATCATAAAAAGGTCTCTCAAAAGGTTTCAAAGTGCTGTATTTATTTCATGTGGATGAACTAACATGAGTATGAACAAATAATTCCATAGAGAAAAACAAACGTCGGACTTGAATATACCTCTAGTTTGATGGATCAAAAATTTGTGAAGCAAAATCTGGAAACTCGCGGTTGCTCCACTCCTTTTGCTATCTCTTTTGTTTTTCCCAGATTTTGGAAGGAGGGTAAAAATTTGTGGAACGGTTTGGGTATATATAAATTGTAGATTTGAAACTGATATGGAGTAGTTGAGATATATATGGGTTACACGTTTGGATATGAGGAATTAAAAAAAATGAGAATATATCTCCATGGGAAAGGATTTGACTAATTATATTCCTCTTTTTCAGGGTGGTGGAGAGATTTTAGATAACTACCGTGGATTTGAAATTGAAGAGTAGTAGATATCCTTGGTTTAAAATTAAGAGGACTAATTTTGGGCTCAAAGAAGGGAGAATTAAAAAGTTTTGGGCTCATAACAAGCGGGTTCCTAATTGACAGTAAAAGAATAATTGTTTAGCCCAAAAAGTGAAATACTTCTCTCGACAAATAAATAAAGGCGAAAAATTTTTCAGATGCACAAACGATGTCACTAGAAGAACAAAAAAAATAAAAATAAAAAATGTAGAAAAAGTCGGGTGTTACAATCTACCCATCTTAACAAAAATTTCGTCCCGAAATTTGCTTACATCCTTCGAATATAGAATTTCTCATCATCTTGTCTTCCAATTTCCAAGCACATTCCTCATATCGTTTAATTAACATTGTAGTTCAAAGTCACATCGTTGCCACTTTTAATAAATTACGCGAGATTAGACTATATTAAATTAAATCGCTCACTTCGCATCATCCCTCCTTGTCTTGCACGCTCTTTTGCGTTTGAACTTCATTTCGTCTTCGCTATCTTCCACTTCTTGAAATCCTCCTCGTATCCTTTTTGTTCTTGTCATGTAGGGAAAACGTAGGAAATAGTAAAATAGTTCACACATCAAGCTTGCTCCAAAGTTTCACGCCTCCATTCGCACTCTCGATCTCCTTGCCTCGTCGGGCCTTGACAAATTAGGAGTTAACCCCAAATTTTCAGATTCTTTTTCGTTTTTGTTACTCGGGAAAGTGATAGATTATTTCAACTTTAAACTACGGTTCGCACATACCCAATCTAGCCTACGACATAAGCACTGTATGTTCGCAACATACTTCATCATCTCACATCTCAACGTCTACCACAATTAACGTCATTCATACTACAACATAAACACACAACATTTTCACATCCCATAGCAAAACACTTTTGCACTTCACATTTACATTCATAAAATTTTGACACAAGCTTTCTTCAAACTCTCGCCCTTTTCCTCAAAAATTTCCAATCTTACTTTCAAAGTAAAAGTTTTGACTCAAAACTAAAACGTACTTTCGCATCAACTTTCATCATTAGTATAAAACACTCCATAGAATAATGCATTATACTTTGCACCTCATAACATAAATAACATCACACTTCCATAGCTCAATTTTCCAAACAAAAAGTTAAAACTATTTTTTTCTCGAAACTCAAAAATTTTTTTGAACAATTCATAAACACAACATTTTCCATTGATCAAATCTTATCATAAAAGACAAGTCATCTCATTGCAAGACATACAACTTTTTATCACCATTGATTTTCATCTTCTCGTAAAACATGCATATATATATATATATATATATATATATATATATATATATTTATAATCATAGCTCCTCTATCCCATTGTAAAACATACTTTGTTTTCATAACCATAGCTCTTATATCCTTTCCTGAAAACTTTCTCATAAAAACATTCAAATAAAACATGTTACCTTTTTCTCGGTTGAGTGTGACGAGTCGGGATGTTGAGCCTTCAATGCATAATTATTATTATCGTTATTGTTATTATCATTATTATTTTAGTCTAGCGAAACAAGTCTAGACTAAGATAGAAAAAGACTCTCGGGTCCAGAGCGGAATGAAAAATTTGCTCTGATACCACTTTGTCACGCCCGCATTTTCTAAGGATAGAAAATACGGTTGATCGCGACTAGGGGAGGATTAAAGAAGCGGGAAAGAAAGGGGGAAATCAACACAAATCAACCATAGCTCGAAACAAATGGGAATAGCTCGAATAAAATCAGAGTATCTCAACAATACACTAACTCAAAAGAAGGACAACTACTTAGCGGAAGCATTTGAGAGAAGGAATATGCCACGTGTGAAGACATGACACATTTTAGCCACTTAAATTTCTTCAACGGTCTTGCTCAACACCCACCGCGCCCGTCACGCTCAACCTGCACATTTTTAAAAAGAAATGCAGGGCTGAGTACTTGATGCACTCAGTGGACTCATGCCGAAAACATTTTATAAAATATTGTGTCAGCATTTAAAAATGAACTCGGGGTTTTACAAAAGACCAAGTCACCAAAACATTTTCTCGCTCAAAAGTATGGTTGCAACCCATTTTTCTCTCTCCTCGTACCATATCTGAACCTCATATGTGAAACGAGAACGTGGCCACATTCTCGATCACCGGACCGGCCAACTCGAAAGCTAGCGCACGATCCCCTCTGTGTACACTAGCTTGAATAGGGACTCACTCCCTAGACAAACCCGAATTCGATTAAACTCATAACTTCTAGTAGGGAATCGCTCCCCGCTAGGCGATCAGATAGGCACATCCTAAAAAATAAAAAAAAATACGGCATGACACATTATATTTCACATAAAAATATACTTAGGGCATTGCCCTTATTTAAAAATAAAGCCCACAGTAAAACTTTAGTTCGAAAGCCCACCTCGAAAGCTTAACTCCTAAAACCACTTCCTGTTCTCACCGCAAACAACGTGCACAAATTCTCCTTTTATGAAATATCATAATATGCAAAAATTAGACTTTGCGAAATAATTTAATTTAACAAACGATGCATGCATCCTACGTGTGTGCTCAAATTATCCTTCGTTCCTACGTAGAGAAAACATAAATCCTTAAACTGTTCGGTGCGAAAATTATTTACTGTCGCCCAAAACAATTGGTCAGCCCAACATCTAAACCCAACATAACATTTAGTCCAATACGTAGCAATTGATTGAGGCCCAACTAAAACTGACAATGGCCCAAACTAAAACTAAGGAAAAAGAATAAGAAAATCAAAACTAAAAAAAAAATACTCCCTACCTACCCACACGTCCTTTGCATCATCCAAAACCAGTAACTCTCTTCCTAAATCTCAGGCATACACACCCAATTTGCAATTCCCTCTCTGTCTCTTCTTCATAAAATTGATAAACAAGTTACTTTCACAAAATGCTAATTCTAAGTTACCGACACTTATCTCCCTTCCTCAAAGTCTCTTCTCACTTCTATTCAAAATCTGCACCAGCAGCCGCCGCACAAGGCCGTTGCAATTCGTCGCCGTAATTACCAAAATATCATGACGGCTTCAACACCGCCGCTTCTGTCACGCTGTATACATCACGCTGCAATCACGTTGTCTCCGTCGCCGTCGCTGCCTCTCTTTCGCACCGCCGCCGCGGTCTGCCGTCATTGCTGCGGAAGCTCCGGCAGGCGCTGCCCTCAAGCAGGTAAGTCCCTCCCCCATTTTCCCATTCAAAACTAATCATTTATTTATTCCCCAATTTTATTAAATTTCAGAGTTGATTAACGAATTGGCAAACTATTTGATTCAAAGGGGGCTAAAGTACTTCATCGGGAATCAAAGATTGGTGATGGTTCCGCGAATTTTTGGCGGTGATGAATGCAGGAAAACACAGATCACGACACAGAGATTTACGTGGTTCGATTTACTGAGGTAAATCTACGTCCACGGGAAGAAAAGAGGGCAGAGTTGTATTGCTTGATCTGTTTTTTACAGCTTACAATACAGACTTGCTATTTGATCTTTTATCTCTAGAGAGCTTTTAGAACTTAACCCTTTTCTATCTGATCTAAGTTCTATTTATACATTGAACCAAGATCGTGGCATGCAGCACCATTTACCAGGCAGTGGATGTCGTGGAGATCGTGGCGATCTTGCATGGGTCCACTATCCTGCATGAGTTAATGACTGCTTGACACCACTAAATAGATCGTGGGTGTAGTGGAGGTGGAAATCCTGCATGAGTCCACTATCTCCTAGTTCGGTCGAATACTGAGACCGAACTGCTGAATTATTGCCGAGCAGCTTTTGCCGATCTGAGAGTAGAGCTTGATGCCGACCTGAGAGCAGAGTTTGATTGGTTGGCTTTTACCGAGCTGTAGGTTGGGGCCGAACTCTTTGGTTGTGCCGAACTGAACTCTTTAGTCATGCCGAACTGATACTCTTTCTTGGGCTTTAGGCTGATGGGCTTTACTGCTGTTGGGCTTGTTTAGTACGTACTCCATCACTACCCCCCCCCGAAAAGCGAAGTGAATCACTTCGGCATTCTGGATAAAGGTACGGGGTAAGTTGATGTTTGTCCTCGGTCTGATGAAGTGAACTCTTCTTTGACCGGACTTGGTTTGTGTCCTAATTTGGCGAGTTTTATCGCTCGGATCGGACTTTCCGTTGTCCTAATTTGGGGATCGGACTTTCCCTTGTCCTAATTCGGCGAGTTTTATCGCGTGGATCGGACTTTCCCTTGTCCTAATTCAGGCAAGTTTTATCGCGTGAATCGGACTTTTGTTGCAGTTCGTTTCAGACGAAGTGCTTGATTTTTAAGCCGAATTGTGGTCTTGTATCCTCTTTAGAAGCTTGGACTTCACAATCGTTGGCTTATTGCAGTTCGTTTCAGACGAAATGCTTGTTTCTTAAGCGGAATTGTGGTCTTGTATCCTCTTTAGAAGCTTTGACTCACAATCGTTGGCTTATTGCAGCTCGTTTTAGACGAACTGCTTGTTTAAGCTGAATTGTGGTCTTGTATCCTCTTTAGAAGCTTTGACTCACAATCGTTGGCTTGTATATGTTCTAAGAAGGGGATCAGCCTTCGAAGAACAAGATACCTCAGTAACATTTGTAAGAGACGACACGCACAGAGACAGACAAAACACATAGACAAAACGCACAGAGACAAACAAAGACCAAGCAAACCAAAGAAAGCACAAAGACCAAGCAAACCAAAGAAAGCACATTGACCGAACAGGACTCAAGACTGACTGACCGGACTGTCTCTTACAAATGGAACTTCTTGAGGTTGGAAATGTGCCATGTTCGGGGTACCTGTTCTCCTGACATGTGAGCCAATTTGTAAGACCCTTTGCCGAGGACTTCTGACACCCGATACGGACCTTCCCATGTGGGTTCGAGCTTGCCCAGCTTTTCTGCTCGGCTTACTTCGTTGTTTCTCAAGACGAGATCTCCCACTTGAAATTGCAGCTTCTTCACCCTTTGGTTGTAATACCGGGCTACTTGCTCCTTGTACTTGGCTGCTTTTATGCATGCCAATTCTCTTCTTTCTTCGGCAAGATCTAGCTCGGCTCTCAGTCCGTCGTCATTCATTTCTGCTGAGAAGTTTAGAGTTCGGGGACTGGGTATGCCGATCTCCACCGGAATCACGGCTTCAGTGCCGTACACAAGACTGTACGGAGTTTCACCGTTGGAGGTTGTGGGTGTAGTTCGGTAGGACCATAGGACTTGAGGGAGATTTTCTACCCATTGACCTTTGGCTTGTTCTAACCGAGCTTTTAACCCTTTCACCAGGATACGATTTGTTACCTCCGTTTGTCCGTTTGCTTGTGGATGAGAGACCGAAGTGAACCGCTGTTGAATATTCAGCTCTTGGCACCAATTCTTGAACGTCTTGTCGGTGAACTGAGTCCCGTTATCCGAGATGAGGATGTGGGGTATGCCAAATCGGCACACTATGTTCTTCCAGACGAAATCCAATGCCTTCGAGCTCGTTATCGTAGCTAATGGTTCAGCTTCCACCCACTTCGTAAAGTAGTCCACGGCAACGATTAGGAATTTTATTTGCCGAGGAGCTTGTGGTAGTGGTCCTACTATGTCTATACCCCATTGCATAAAAGGCCAAGGGCTTTGCATAGTGTATAGATCGGTCTGCGGCATCCTTGGGACATTTGCATGAATTTGGCATTTCGTACACTTTTTGACGAGCTGCACTGCCTCTTGTACCATGGTTGGCCAATAATATCCCCATCTCAGAACTTTTTTAGCTAAAGCTCTGGCTCCGATGTGGCTACCGCACGATCCTTCATGAACTTCTCTGAGGATGTAGTCCGTCTCTTCTGGTCCTACGCACCGCAATAACGGCTGGAGGTAAGACTTTCTAAAGAGGACTCCTTCATGAAGTTCGTACCGAAGTGCTCGGCACGTGATCTTCCGAGCTTCTCTCTTATCCTCGGGCAATTGTCCTTGATCCAGATACTGCAAGATCGGCGTCATCCAGTTCGGCGAGCTGGATACTGAATGTACCTCGGCTTCATCAATGCTTCGATGCATTAATTCTTCCGCCTTTGAGCTCGGATCTGAGGCCAACTTACTTAAGGTATCTGCTCGGCTATTTTCCGCTCTGGGAATGCGGATTATCCGAAAATAGGAGAAACTTCGGCTGATGCTTTGCGCTTTGTCCAAATACTTCTTCATTCTCTCGTCACGAGCTTCACTTGTACCCAACATGTGATTTACTATGACTTGTGAATCACAATGGACTTTGAGAGATTTGACGAGCAGACTTTGCGCTAACTGGAGTCCGGCCAGGAGGGCTTCGTACTCGGCTTCATTATTAGTAGTGGGGAATAGGAACCGAAGTGAGTAGGTTACCTCGTGTCCGTCGGGAGCGACAAGTAAAATACCAGCTCCACTTCCCATCTTGTTTGAAGCTCCATCTACGAATCCGCTCCAGCAGTCCGGCGGCTCTACTTCGGATTCCAAGGGCTGTGCTAGTTCGGCATTGGCGGAATTTTTCTGTTCGGCAATGACAGGGATTGCTTGATCGAACTTGGCCTCTGCAAGAAAATCTGCCAAGGCTTGTCCCTTGATGGCTTTCCGAGGTAGGTACTCGATTGAGTGTTCTCCCAGCTCTATGGCCCATTTGGCGATTCTGCCTGATGCTTCTGGCTTGGTCAAAACTTGCCGAAGAGGCAGATCAGTTAAGACGCATACCTTGTGAGCATAGAAGTATGGCCGCAGTCTCCTTGCTGCATTTACTAACGCCAGAGCAATTTTTTCCAGAGGTTGATACCTTGTTTCTGGACCTCTTAATGCTCGGCTTGTAAAGTAGATGGGAAACTGCTTTAGGCCTTCTTCTCGTACAAGCACCGCGCTAATGGTTTGATCCGATGCCGCTAAGTATAAGAATATTACTTCGGCTTCGGTTGGAGCAGAGAGAATAGGAAGCTCGGCTAGATAACTTTTGAGCTCGTCAAAGGCCTTTTTCTGCTCGGCTCCCCACTCGAACTTTGGTGCCTTTTTTAACACTTTGAAGAACGGCAGTTGCTTTTCGGCTGCTTGGGAAAGGAATCTATTCAATGCGGCTAGACATCCAGTTAGTCTTTGCACATCGTGTATGGACTTCGGCATCGCCATGTTCTGAATAACTTGAACTTTTGAGGGATTTGCCTTGAGTCCGTCCTTTGAAACCCAACAACCCAGAAATTTTCCCGAATCTACCAAAAAGGTACATTTTTGGGGGTTGAGTTTGAGGTTGGCTTTTCGGAGCACGTCGAGAGTGGATTTGAGGTTGTCTTCGTACTCCGAAGTGCTTTTGCTTTTGACAACTATGTCGTCGACATACACTTCAACCTGTTTTCCGATTAGGTGCCGAAAAAGCTTGTCTACCATCCTTTGATAAGTGGCTCCGGCATTCTTTAAACCGAATGGCATCTTTTTATAAGCGAAAGTGCCGAAATCGGTAATGAAAGCTGTTTTCGGAGCGTCACTCTCATCCATCAACACTTGGTGATATCCTTTGTATAAATCAAGAAAACAGAAAATTTCGAAGCCGATCAAAGCTTCTACTTTTTTATCTATATTCGGAAGGGGATAGCAATCTTTAGGACAGTGCTTGTTTAGATCGGTAAAATCTATGCACATCCGCCATCCTCCTTCTTTTTTCTTGATCATCACAGGATTGGCCACCCAAGAAGGATATTTCACCTCGAATAGTACATCCGCTTTTAGTAATTGGCGGACTTCGTCATGGATGACTTGGCTTCTTTCTGCCGCAAAGAGTCTTTGCTTCTGTTTTACTGGCAGGATTGAAGGATCAATATTTAACCGATGAGTGATTACCTCGGGGGGGCACTCCGGTCATGTCCAACGGAGACCATGCAAAGACATCTTTGTACTCCTTGAGGAGCTGAATGGTCTTTTCCCGGAGTAGAGGCGTTCCTGCGAAGCCGATCTTGACCGTTCTGGATGGATCATCTTCGTATAACTGAACGGTCATTGAGTTCGGCTCTGAAGTGACTTCGGTCATCTCGCTTGCCTCTGACTCCGGTTGCTGTGATTGCTATGCTTGATGGTGCCGAACTGATTGCTCGGCACTTTTAAGCGCAATCTGCAGACATTCTTTTGCTCTCTTTTGATCACCTCGGATGACCGCTATCCCACCTTTAGTGGGGATCTTGATGGTGAGGTGATAAGTAGAGCAAACGGCCCGAACTGTGTTGAGCCAGTCTCTCCCCAGGATGATGTTGTACGGGGACCGAGCTTTCACCACAAAGAACTCGATCATCGTATTGGAGCTTGTAGGCGCTTTTCCCACCGTGATCGGAAGGCTGATAATACCTTCAGGGCGGGTGTCCTCCTGGGCGAAACTTTTCAGAGGAAGTGGAGCCGGACTGAGCCGAGCTGGATCCACTTCCATTTTATCGAAACATTCTTTAAAAAGAATGCTGACTGACGCTCCTGTATCCACAAATACTCTGTGGATCAGTTTGTTTGCCACTCCGGCTTGAATGACAATAGCGTCTTGGTGAGGAGAGATGGCTGGGACGGGATCGGCATCTGAAAATGTAATCACTTCGTCTTTCTTCAGCCTTTTATGTGTTGGCTCCTCTTGATTGGAACCTCTGCGTTCTGCTTTTAGAGACGACTTAGTCTTCCCGGCAGGGAGAGCATCAATAGTCTGGATTACTCCATCATATTGCGGCTCGTCGTCGTCTTCGGGATCCTCATGCCTTTTCGGATCCTGAGGATTGCAGTTCGCACCTCTCTGCCTTTTGTTCTTTTTCGGCTGCTTGCTTTGGTATTTTTTTAACGTTCCTGTTTTCACAAGAACATCAATACCTGCAGCCAAATTTCGGCACTCCTCGGTATCGTGACCGTGGGCTTGATGGAAGGAGCAATATTGATCCTGAGGTCGCCGCTCGGCTGATTTCGTCATCCGCTTTGGTTTTTCGAACATATCGGAATGTAGTTCGAAAATTTCCGCTCTTGACTTGTTTAATGGTACGAACTGAGCGGGCGGCTTCTCAGGATTGAGACGTGGCCCCAATCTGCCTTGTACCGGTGCCCTTTGAATTCTTTCAAAAGGAGTTCGGCGAGGAAGCACCTGGCCGCTTTGATCGGGCTTCTTTTTCTCTTCTCGGGATGAGCTGTCTAAAGACCGTTTTCGACGGTCTGCCTCATCCGCACGGGAAAACTGGTCCGCAATGTCCCACATTTCTTGAGCTGTTTGCGGACCGCACTCCACGAGCTTTCTGTAGAGAGCTCCGGGCAGGATTCCATTTTGGAATGCCGAAATGACAAGTAGATCGTTGAGATCATCTACTTGTAGGCATTCCTTGTGGAATCTCGTCATGAAGTCGCTGATCTTTTCGTCGCGACCTTGACGTATAGAAAGCAGCTGAGCCGAAGTGATCCGGGCTTCCGCTTTCTGAAAGAACCTCCTGTGGAAAGCATCCATTAGATCTCGGTAAGATCTAATGCTGCCTTGGGGGAGGCTATCGAACCACCTTCTCGCGTTCCCGATAAGAAGCTCGGGGAACAGCTTGCACATATGGACCTCATTGAGACCCTGGTTCGCCATATTATACTGATAGCGTCCCAAGAAGTCATGAGGATCCACTAGCCCGTCATAAGTCATTGACGGTGTCCGGTAGTTCCGCGGCAAAGGAGTTCGGGTGATATCGTCCGAGAACGGAGTCTTTAATTCTCCTGTGGTTCCGGTACCGAGGAGGAACAGGAACATGTCGGGGTTGAGGATTCTTTCTCCTGGAAGACACGTCACTACTGCGGTAGTGACTTTCATGTCTGGATGAGGAGGGAGAATCCGCCGTTGTCTTCTCCGGCTGTTGGCTCTTCTGCAGGAAGGTTAAGAACTCATCCTGCTTCTCAGCCAAGAACAGCTTGACAGCTTCATTTAAATCGGGCTGCTGGGAAGACTCGGTGCGATGACTCCTGGAGTGGCTTGTTCCTTCTTCGTGAGAACCGGAGGTAGATGTCTCCCGAGGCCGTTTTTCAGACCTGCGAGCTGGACTAGCTTCCTCACGGTTATCACGAACGGTATTACGGGTAGTATGTGATCTGGTATGCATTTTTTTGGGGTGGAAAAAGGGTCAAAAATTCGCTTTATCACAAATTTGGTTCTCTGTTTCCCACAGACGGCGCCAGTGATGGTTGGGCGAATTTTTGATGGTGATGAATGCAGGAAAATGCAGATCACGACACAGAGATTTACGTGGTTCGATTTACTGAGGTAAATCTACGTCCACGGGAAGAAAAGAGGGCAGAGTTGTATTGCTTGATCTGTTTTCTACAGCTTACAATACAGACTTGCTATTTTATCTTTTATCTCTAGAGAGCTTTTAGAACTTAACCCTTTTCTATCTGATCTAAGTTCTATTTATACATTGAACCAAGATCGTGGCATGCAGCACCATTTACCAGGCAGTGGATGTCGTGGAGATCGTGGCGATCTTGCATGGGTCCACTATCCTGCATGAGTTAATGACTGCTTGACACCACTAAATAGATCGTGGGTGTAGTGGAGGTGGAAATCCTGCATGAGTCCACTATCTCCTAGTTCGGTCGAATACTGAGACCGAACTGCTGAATTATTGCCGAGCAGCTTTTGCCGATCTGAGAGTAGAGCTTGATGCCGACCTGAGAGCAGAGTTTGATTGGTTGGCTTTTACCGAGCTGTAGGTTGGGGCCGAACTCTTTGGTTGTGCCGAACTGAACTCTTTAGTCATGCCGAACTGATACTCTTTCTTGGGCTTTAGGCTGATGGGCTTTACTGCTGTTGGGCTTGTTTAGTACGTACTCCATCATCCTGCATGAGTTAATGACTGCTTGACACCACTAAATAGATCGTGGGTGTAGTGGAGGTGGAAATCCTGCATGAGTCCACTATCTCCTAGTTCGGTCGAATACTGAGACCGAACTGCTGAATTATTGCCGAGCAGCTTTTGCCGATCTGAGAGTAGAGCTTGATGCCGACCTGAGAGCAGAGTTTGATTGGTTGGCTTTTACCGAGCTGTAGGTTGGGGCCGAACTCTTTGGTTGTGACGAACTGAACTCTTTAGTCATGCCGAACTGATACTCTTTCTTGGGCTTTAGGCTGATGGGCTTTACTGCTGTTGGGCTTGTTTAGTACGTACTCCATCAATTGGAGCTTGATCATAAAAAGGTCTCTCAAAAGGTTTCAAAGTGCTGTATTTATTTCATGTGGATGAACTAACATGAGTATGAACAAATAATTCCATAGAGAAAAACAAATGTCGGACTTGAATATACCTCTAGTTTGATGGATCAAAAATTTGTGAAGCAAAATCTGGAAACTCACGGCTGCTCCACTCCTTTTGCTATCTCTTTTGTTTTTCCCAGATTTTGGAAGGAGGGTAAAAATTTGTGGAACGGTTTGGGTATATATAAATTGTAGATTTGAAACTGATATGGAGTAGTTGAGATATATATGGGTTACACGTTTGGATATGGGGAATTAAAAAAAATGAGAATATATCTCCATGGGAAAGGATTTGACTGATTATATTCCTCTTTTTCAGGGTGGTGGAGAGATTTTAGATAACTACCGTGGATTTGAAACTGAAGAGTGGTAGATATCCTTGGATTAAAATTAAGAGGACTAATTTTGGGCTTAAAGAAGGGAGAATTAAGAAGTTTTGGGCTCATAACAAGCGGGTTCCTAATTGACAGTAAAAGAATAATTGTTTGGCCCAAAAAGTGAAATACTTCTCTCGACAAATAAATAAAGGCAAAAAAATTCTCAGATGCACAAACGATGTCACTAGAAGAACAAAAAAAATAAAAAAAAATAAAAAAGGTAGAAAAAGTCGGGTGTTACAAATTTATGAAGCATTTTTCTAATATTATCGCCACCTGCACTGTGGGGAAAATAATCCTAAGAAATAGCAAGTTCATATGGCGGACTTCTCAAATATAAATGGTATGAACTAGAATGTGGTTTCCAATATTATCGCCACCTGCTCTGTGGGGACAATAATCCTAAGAAACTACGAGATTCAGAAGTTCACACAGGATTTATGAGATAGCTTGATCTTGTTAGCAGCACATAAGCATTGTTATGGGAGTGTGTTGTAGAAATGAGATTTTGTAATGCTAAATTCGGTGGTCTTGCATAGGCAACATTAGGCGGCCATGCCACTCTGTGGTCTCTGGACTATTCGCCGGTGTTGTGACCAGTAATATTGTAAGATTTTAATGCGTATTGACTTCCTCTGGAGGGTACAAAATTTTAATTTTACAGTTGTAAGATTTTGAAAAGTTTTATGGTTAATCTAATCAAATTTCTTACATAAGTTTATGACAAATAGTAAAATACTCTTTCTGCAATTCTCAAAGAAAACAGACTCGAGGGCCAAAATTACATAGAATGGAAACAAAATTTGGACATCGTTCTTACAGCTGAAGAGTACAACTTTGTGCTCACAACCCCGCGACCTCTAGTACCGGCGGCTAACGCTGCGGTAGGACTCAGAGATGCACATAGAAAGTGGCATAAGGCGAATGAGATGGCTAAGTGCTACATGTTGGCATCTATGTCTTCAGTACTCAAGCATCAGCATTCTGCCATGGACACTGCCACTGAAATTATGCAGAATCTCAAGAATCTTTTTGGTACTCAGAATCGAACGGCTAAGTCTCAAGCCTTTCGGAGTATCATGTCGAAGACAATGAAGGAAGGCTCGTCTGCGAGGGACCATGTCTTCGAGATGATGGGCCACCTCAACCAGATTGAGGTGTTGGGAGGGACCATCGATCCCGAGTCCCATGTAACAATCATCCTTCAAAGTCTTCCCCCTAGCTTCCAGCAGTTCAAGCTCAACTTTGAGATGAACAAAAGGAATTACACCTTGGCAGAACTATTGACTGAACTTCAGTCAGCAGAGGACCTTATGGTTCAGGCTAAGGCTGCCATGATGACTTCGGCACCTCGTTCCTCTGGCTTCAAGCCTAGCAAAGGAAAAAGGAAGGCACCGAACTCAGAATCGGGCAAAGTGGCTAAGGGAAAGAAGAAGAAAAGGGCAAACAAGAAGCCCTCGGGGAAGTGTTTCAAGTGCGGAGAAAAGGGGCATTGGAAGCCAGACTGTCCTAAAAGGGGCAAGGCTACAGGTATGCACCAAGCTTTAGTAGTTGAGTCATGTTTGACTTTGACATCTACTTGCACTTGGGTTATTGACACAGGAGCCACTGATCATATTTGTTTTGATCCTGACTTAATGCAGGTGACAAGACGGCTACATGATCGTGAGATCGAAGTCCAGCTGGGCGACTACCAAAGTGGCGGCCGTTGCAGTGGGAGACATTTATTTGCGTTTTAGTAGTGATAGATTTTTTATTTTGAAGAATGTTTTGTTGATACCTTCTTTTAGAAGAAATTTAATTTCAGTTTCTAAATTGGTTGCGTTATTAAGAAAGATGGTTCTTATATCTATCGTGGTATCATGGAAAACAATCTATACACAATCACTTCTACACAATATAATAATCGCAAATCAGAACTCAATACAACATTGAAAATTTCAAAGAAACGAAAGGAACCTTCAAGTTCAATGAACGAAACGTACTTATGGCACCTTAGACTTGGTCATGCAAATGAAAGGAGGATTCATTCTCTTGTTCAACAAGATCTTATTAAAGGTCTAGAGAAGGAACCTTTTCATAAGTGTGAGTCATGCTTAGAAGGCAAGATGACCAAGAGGCATTTTAAGGCTAAGGGCAATAGGGCCAAGGAAGTACTTGAGCTCGTTCATTCCGATGTATGTGGACCAATGTCTACGGAGGCAAGAGGTGGTTTTCAATACTTCATCACATTTATTGATGACTTCTCGAAAATTGGATATGTCTATTTGATGCGTCACAAGTCAGAGTCTTTTGACAAGTTTAAAGACTTTAAGACTCTTGTGGAGAGTATCAAAAGCCTACGATCTGATCGTGGAGGCGAATACCTCAGTGCCGAATTTTTGGACTACTTATCGGAGTCGGGTATTGAATCCCAACTGACTGCGCCGGGCACGCCCCAGCAGAACAGCGTGGCTGAAAGAAGGAACAAGACCTTGTTAAATATGGTTCGATCGATGATGAGTTATGCACGTCTGCCTATTTCGTTTTGGGGACATGCCTTGCTTTCTGCAAGCCATATTTTAGACAATTTACCATCAAAATCCGTACCTACTACTCCTTATGAGTTGTGGACTGGGCGCAAGCCCAATCTAGCACATCTCAGGATTTGGGGTTGCCCGGCTCATGTATTGGAAAAGGATCCAACTAAGCTAGGATCAAGAACGGAGGTATGTTTGTTTATAGGATACCCCAAAAGGATGAAAGGTTACGAATTGTTTAGTCTCCGAGACAAGAAAGTCGTTGTGAGTACTCACGCGATATTCTTAGAGGAAGACTATGTAATGAATCATAAACCCAGCAGTGAAGTGGCTCTTGATGAGCTAACTTCTGTCACAAGTCCCATTAACCAAGAACAAGTACCAAGTGTACAAACAATTCCCAAAACTTCAACTTCTACTCAAAATATTGTAGTGCCGCGCCGCAGTGGGAGGGTCTCGCATGAGCCCGACAGATACATTGGTTTGGGAGAATCTATAGATCACTCCTCGGACAGCAATGTATTAGATCCCTGGAACTTTGCGGAGGCGCAGGCATATGTCGATCATTGCGAATGGGTGAAAGCAATGGATTCGGAACTACAATCTATGATAGACAAAGACGTCTACAATTTGTCCGTCCTACCCGAAGGCTGTACTGCCATTGGAAGCAAGTGGATATATAAGCGTAAACGTGGACCCAATGGACGAGTTAAAGTCTTTAAGGCAAGACTAGTGGCCAAGGGATATACCCAAAAGGAAGGCGTCAATTATGACGAGACCTTCTCCCCAGTGGCCATGCTCAAATCGATCCGGATACTATTGTCTATTGCATCTTATATGGATTGGGATGTATGGAAGATGGACGTTAAGACTGCGTTTCTAAACGGCGGTCTTGAGGAGACCATCTACATGGAACAACCCGAAGGATATGCCATAAAGGGCAAAGAACACATGGTTTGGAAGCTTAAGAAGGCCATTTATGGCCTTAAGCTAGCATCTAGATCGTGGGACCAATGTTTCGATCAAACTGTTCGCAAGTTTGGATTCGAAAAGTGCCCAAGTGAAAGCTGCGTGTATAAGAAAGTTGATAAGGGGAATGTGGTGTTCTTAGTTTTATATGTAAATGACATTCTTCTAATTGGAAATAATAAAAAGATGTTGTCATCAGTACGAACATGGTTGTCGACCCGTTCGAGATGAAGGATATGGGAGACGCGGGACACATCCTCGGGATCAAGGTTCTTCGGAATCGAGAAAAAAAGATGTTGTGCTTATCTCAAGAACCTTACATCAACACATTACTTAGTCGTTTTAGCATGCAGGACGCCAAGAAAGGTTTCTTACCTTTTAGACACGGCATCCATTTATCTCAAGAGATGTGCCCTAAAACGCCGTCTGAGATACAAGCAATGAGAAGGATTCCATACGCTTCGGCAGTTGGAAGTCTCATGTATGCTATGCTTTGTACTAGACCTGATATTTGCTTTACTGTTGGCATGGTGACAAGATATCAGTCGAATCCGGGCCAAGGACATTGGACTGCCGTAAAGAACATACTCAAGTACCTTAAACGGACTAAGGACTATGCTCTAGTTTACAATGCAGTCGAGCTCTGTCCTTTTGGATATACTGACTCAGACTTTCAAGCTGATCAGGACTCGAGAAAATCTACTTCAGAATATGTATTCACCTTAGGAGGTGGAGCCGTAATTTGGAAGAGTGTGAAGCAGAAATGCATCGCGGACTCGACCATGGAAGCTGAGTATGTGGCCGCTTCAGAGGCTGCAAAAGAGGCTGTATGGTTCAAGAACTTACTTATGGATTTAGGTGTGGTTTCGAATCTGCCCAAGAGCATCACCATTTATTGTGACAATTCTGGTGCTGTGGCAAACTCGAAAGAACCAAGAGCTCACAAAGCGAGCAAACACATAGAGCGGAAGTATCATATCATCAGGGATATAGTGCAGAGAGGAGACATACAAGTGGTCAAGATTGCGTCAGAGAACACCCTGGCAGATCCTTTTACAAAGGCTTTGGCGGTGAAACCGTTCGAGTGCCACGTTGAAGGGATGGGAGTTCGACTCATTCAAGACCTCAACTCGCTTTCAGTATAAGTGGGAGAAATTTTAGACATGTGCACTACCATTTTGTATACTCGAAAGCTGTTTTGAGTATAAGTGGGAGATTGTTAGGGTTTTGTATACTAGAAATCACCTTTCGAGTGATTGGATACTGTAAAACTCTAATTGTTATTTTTCAATAAATGCAACAGATTATTTTTTATCATAATGTTGTTATGTTATACATTTAATGGTTGTTTATTGCATATTTAAATGTATAAGCAAACGTAACAAAGTCTAAGTCTTTGTTTTAGTAGACCGGTTGTGGGCGTCGTCCAATTTAAGGTAACACGGTCAGGTCTAAACAAAGAAAAAATAAGAATTTCACAACCTAGATAGGCCTAGACTACCTATCGCGAAAGGTTGCAATGTCAGTCCGATTATTTCTAAGCCTTATTGAAATAAGATGCCGATGGTGTGTATAGCACTGAATGGATCTAACAGCAAGACGAGTCTTTATGCTGTCTACTGAAAGACGAGGTCTTGATAATTAATTTCTTAATCAATGTACGTTAGCATTGAGCATACGATATTGAGTATCTACTACTTTGACTTACCAAAGGTGCGGGTTTTTCGTCACCCAACGATCCAGGTATATTGGGTAGTGGCAATCATTATCTAGCGGTGCTAGGATTGCTATTGCGTTGATTCGTGCGCGAGGAGAGTCTCGTTTGATAACATCCACAAGAGAAGCTCGAAACAAGGTTTTATTATTCGAAACCTAGCTAGTTGGAGTTTAATTACTCTATGAATAATAAATAAGAGTTTCTTGCTAAGTCCACTCTTGGAGATTAAAATATGTTAATTAATTAAGTCCATAGCAGACAATAATTAATTAAGCGCGGGAAATAAATTAAATAAAATTAAAGGAAACCCGGAATACTTGTAATTTCAGATTTGGAAGGCAGTGCAATATTACTTCTGTAGTGGCTGCTTGTAATATTCCAATATAAGCTTATATTAAATTGTGGGTTCAATTTAATTGGTAAAAAGTTAGTTGGGTGAGGCATGTTCCAAATTCTTCCTTAGATCCCTGACTGGGCCCAACATGTGACTTAATATAAATAGGAGAATAAAGGAGAGAGAAAATACACATTATTACTCTATCAAATTTTCGTCCCCCTCTAAGATAGAGAGTGCTCGAAATTTTGCCTCCTCTGTGAGCTGAGTATTGTCTTCGTTATTTAAGTCCTAGTACGTTGGTGAGATTTGCCCACACAAATATCAGCGTATAGTCCGAGACACCAGTCAGAAGATCCAAGGTCGAGTATTGAAGATCTTCACGTGGAGACGGAGTAAGACATCATCGATTCTTGATTGAATCAACGAGGTAAATTGGCTAATTCCGTAGTAAGCATGTTTTAGGGATTTTATATGCTAAAGCATGTTTTAATTCAAGTTATGAGCATGATACATGTGATAATTACGTGAATAGAATTTGTCTAAATAATCTGCTAAATAGATCAAATTTATGTGATCATTAAATGTTGCACGCTTTCGCTGCCAACCCCTTCAGTAATAGCAAATCTCAACATCAACCAATAGAAGTTCACAATCATACTTCAATATCCAGCACATTCAACGCCATCATGCCTCACTGTTAAACAAAAGCAATTGTATAATCTCATAGTGTCTCCCGGTTCATATCTTCACAACATTTTCCCAAAGCCATAGTATTTACTTATTTCTCACAGGTGTTGTTTCATAGTATAATCAAGTAATCATACTCATACTTCACGTTTCACAATTCATGTAATTTTCAATCATTTAAAATTTCATCTATCCAAACTCATAGAAGTCCAATCACATATTCGCCGATTTTTCTTATCGGGGTGTGCACAACAGTATTCATCATTTTTGGCATAGTCGTATTAAGCAATTTCATATCCATGTATTTTCCCACACTTCCAAACAACATTTTCAAAGACGTCATATTATCTTCGATTCCCATTGAAATAATTTCATTTTCCACCAGAGGAATATCCCCATCACACTTTCCAACATTCACAGGTTCAGATCAAACTTATCGAAATGCTTGTTACCTCATTCTTCGTGGTTGGGCGGAGACGAGTCATGGTGTTGAGCCTTCGACGGTTATCAATTGGTAAATTTACACATGAATAAACTTTGACTCGACAAGGCTCTTGGGTCCAGAGCGGAAAGAACTGAGGCTCTGATACCAAACTGTCATGACTGCCCTTCTAGGGTATAATAAATACGGCGATCGTGACATAACATGACTTAAATGCAATCAAAGAAAAGGGCTAGGGTTTTATAAAAGGGGTTTGACCAAGGAAATAAATGAACAATAAATCAAGAGAAAAGGGTGACGCTTTGACAGATAGACCAAAAGGAGAAAACAATTATTATCATTGGTATTCAAAATAATACGGGTTCAACGTACTCCAAAACGTATCATGTCTTTAGATTCTAAAACGGAACTCAAAATAGTGTCAAGATTAAACAATAAGTAAAACAGGTTTCAGCGGAAGCATCCAAGAGAAGAGTGAAGTTATGTATGAAGACACAACGACACTCACAGATCAAAGATAAACAATTCATTCTTCAATTAACTTGCTCAACACCACCATACTCTCGCCGCCGCTCAACCTGCACATAGGGAAAACACATGCAGGGTTGAGTACTATAAAGATACTCAGTGGACCTTTGCCAAAAAATTTTCATAAAAATTATTATTTATCATGCCATACATACGTAACCATCGGGTTTAGCTTTAGAAAGGCCCGAGACACTCAAAATCATTTCCCATTGTAAAAGTCGACTGATCAGTCATTTTCCCATAGACGTTAGCCATATCTGCTCATACATGACATGGAATGTGGCCACAAACCAAGTCACTAGACCGGCCAGCCCGTACGCTAGCACACAGTCTACCATAGGTGTACACTAATCCAAGTAGGGTTTGCGGCCCTACGAGGACCCGAATCGGATTTAAATAACAGTGGCGAAGCCACATCAGATAGGCACGTTAAAATCAAAACACGGCATGATAAACATAGTTGCATTTCCATCGATAAAATCTTTAGGACATTGTCCTTATTTAAAAGGAAGCCCACCTCGATGGCTTAGATCTCAAGTACTTTCTTTCCCTTGCTATCACGCTGAGAGCACGAGTTATCACCTTTAAAATTTATGTGTATCGTAAATCAGTCTCAATTATCGACTCAAAATCATGCATGTCCCCAACGTTTCCCTTTTCCCATCAATTTGTTTTATCAACATAAGGAAACACACCATAGCATACATCAACGTACAACACATCACTACATCATAGAATGGGTTCCTTAACACATATGCATCATGCATATCATTCAAAGCTTAACAACATAGATTATCTTTGCATGACTTAAATCTGGCAGAAAAGCGCAGTCGTTTTGTAAAAATCATTAAAAAACCATCCGACCTCCGTTGGGCCTGAAATTTTACCACAACCCAGTATACACCTCAAAGGTCATCCAGTTATAATTTCACATTAAAATCACATCTTTAGGTCGGTCAAATCGAAAACGAAACTCACTGGACGAGAATATAATTTCTGGCAAAACTGCGCAGTAGACTTTAAAAATTCCTTAAAAATTCATCTTTCATTCAAAAAGACCGAAATTTACATACAACACAGAAGACACTTTTAAGTTTACTCAGTTAAAAATTCGCACCAAAATAAGGTCTTTTGGTCAGTCAAACGTGCGTCGTAAACTACTGTCCGAACACCACAGTTTTCATGCTTCACAATTTCGAATTGGGGTTAATAAAATATTTATTCAAACACATATATTCATGCTTCAAAAGACCTGACAATCATGTTCTCATATATTCACATAGCATTCACCACAATTCATCACCAAGTTCATTCATATACCACCATAAACGCATATACAAAAATTCTCTCATGAAACCATCGATCCCACCCGATTAATTTCTTAGATCTACGATCCCTACACTCATTATATGCATGAGGGAAAAGATGTTTGCATGGAGAGGATGAGGAAAAGAAGTTCAATTATACCTTTCTTGATTGAAATAATCGATAGAACAAGGTAAAATCTTGATTCTTCAACAATTCTTGGCAAGGAATGAAGAGGTCTTGAGTGAAATAGAAAACAAGTTGAAGAAGAGTGGAAGAGAGAAAGTGGCGTGTGGGAGTGAGGCGTGTAGTGACTAGGGTTAGGTTTTTCTCCCATGTATTTATAGAGTATGAGAATTAAATTCCAAAATAATTAAATAAAGATTTTGAGAAGATTTGGTGGGGAGAAGTTGACGTGATTTCTGGGGAGGAATAAGGGGGATTTTCGAAATTATAGGCTATTTAATTAGCCTATGATTTAATTTGGTATTTCACGGAGTAGAATAAAATGCTACGGAGCAGAAAATAATAAATCCTCCCAATAAATAGTGAGTAGGCGATTTTTATATATATTCTTCCACAAGGAATTAAATTCAAATCCTAATTTAAATAGGATATGGCAAGATCTCCTTAGATATGGTAAGATTTCCTAGGAGGTTTATATTTATTCATGGAAGGGAATAAATAAGGGATCAAAATATATAATGAATAATTTCCTTCTCCCAAAAATAGGAGAAATTTCGAAATCTCCATGGTGTAAGGCATAGGTGTCGTTTTTCTCATGGAGAGAATAAGACTTTGGATTTAATTTGGATAAATATCCCAAGTAATTAATTAAATCCAAGGAAAAATAGGATTTCTTCTCCAATAATAACAGGGGTTGAAAATGCCAAATGAATACTAATGCTCATATTTAATCTCACTCATCCCTTAAGAAATAATTCGCCACAATATATTTCACCCCGCATAGATTATTCACACCGCCACGTCACAATTTCAACCATTTTCACTTCCACCACATATTCTCAACACTTTGACCTTTCAATGGCCACGTCATATGTTCCACATCTATGACTATTCAACAGCCACGTCATATGCTCAACGAATTTGACTAATCAAATCAAATCTAAATTCCAAAACACGACATACTTCACGGCATTAAAAGCATTAAATGCAAAAATTTTATGCTTCGCAAATTAGGGTTCCGAAAGTGGGGCGTTACATCCTACCACTCTTAAAAGAAATTTCGTCCCGAAATTTGGTACCTTCATGAGGAGTGTTCCGGGTACAATTCCATCATCTTGTCCTCAAGTTCCCACGTGGCTTCTTCGTACCCGTGGTTTCTCCACAACACTTTTACGCTAGCTATCAATTTATTTCTCAAATTCTGAACCTTTCTGTCCAGGACCATTTGGGGTCTCTCCTCGTAGCTCAAGTCGGAATTCAATGCTACTTCTTCGTAATGAATCACATGCTTTGGGTCGAACGCGTGTTTCCGCAACTGTGATACGTGAAAGACACTATGTACATTTCCAAGACATGGCGGTAGCGCCAGTCGGTACGCAACGGGTCCTACTCCTCCTAGAATTTCATGAGGCCCGATAAATCGCGATTTCAACTTTCCCTTAACACCAAAACGCGTTATCCCTCTCGACGGGGATACTTTGAGGAAAGCTTTGTCGCCGGCTTGAAATTGCAAATCGGTTCGTCGGACATCCGCGCACGACTTTTGTATGTCCAACTTCGTCCCAATAGAGCGGCGATCTACACTTTCTTCCATACAAGGCTTCGTACGATGCCATGTTTATCGTTGCTTGGAAACTGTTGTTGTAAGCAAATTCAATCAGCGGTAGCACTGATTCCCAACTTCCTCCGCGGTCGAGCACCACGGTTCTTAACATGTCCTCGAGAGTTTGGATCGTCCTCTTGGATTTCCATCGGTCTGCGGGTGAAGCGTCGTGCTAAAAATTCAATCGAGTTCCAAGCTCGCGTTGCAGACTCATCTAAAATCTTGAAGTGAATTTCGGGTCACGGTCGGACGTGATTGTCACTGAGACTCCATGCAGTCGCACTATTTCCTTTATGTAGATCTAAGCTAGCTTGCTCGATCCATGCGTTATGGGAATCGGAATGAAATGTGCACACTTGGTGAGTCGGTCTATAATTACCCATATGGCAGTATTCCCTTTTTACGTCTTTGGCAATGCCGTCACAAAATCCATAGCGATGTGCTCCCATTTCTACTCGGGAATTTCTAGTGGTTGAAACTTTCCGTACGGTCGTTGATGTAGAGCCTTCACTTGCTGGCAGACTAAGCAGCGCTCCACAATTGCCGCTATGTCTCTCTTCATGTCATTCCACCAAAAGGACTTTTTCAAGTCTTGATACATCTTCGTGCTTCCCGGGTGAGCGGTGTATGGAGTCTCATGAGCTTCACTCATGATGTCGTTCTTGAGTTCCACGTCGTTTGGTACGCACAGTCTCCCTTCAAAAGTGAGGGCGTTGTCGGACTCCTCACTAAAACTTCCAGATTTGCTAGTTCTCACTTCAATTCGAATTTCTTCAAGTTTCGTATCCATCCGTTGTGCTGCAACAATTCTCGTTCTTAGATTAGGTTCAACCACTAAGGTAGCAATTCGGTCTTCCACTGTTTCAGGTGCCCTTACCACTTCGAATTGCATTTTACTAAACTCTCGTATTAGACTTTCCTCATCCGTCAGAAAAGCAGCTAGTTGCGAATGGTTCCTTCGGCTCAAAGCATCTGTCACTACATTTGCTTTGCCAGGGTGGTAGTTGATGCCACAATCGTAGTCTTTTACTAATTCGAGCCATCTTCGTTGTCGCATGTTCAAATCTTTCTGCTCGAAGAAATATTTCAGGCTCTTGTGGTCCGTAAAGATTTCACATCGAACTCCGTAGAGATGGTGCCTCCAAATCTTTAGGGCATGCACTACTGCTGCTAGCTCCAAGTCGTGGGTTGGGTAGTTCAACTCGTGCGGTCTCAATTGTCGTGACGCTTAGGCGATCACTTTGTTGTTCTGCATCAACACGCATCCTGGTCCCACCTTCGAATCGTCGGTGCAGACTACGTAGTTCACTCCAGGCTCCGGCACCGCTAACACTGGCGCGGTGGTCAATTTCTCCTTCAAGAGTTGAAAACTTGCCTCACACTCCGGGGTCCAATTGACTTTGACTCATTTCTTGAGTTGTTGGGTCATTGGTCTCGCTATCTTGGAGAACTCTTCTATGAACCTTCGGCAGTATCCTGCCAATCCCAGGAAACTCTGAATCTCGTTCGGTGTCAACGGTGACTTCCATTGTTGTGCAGCCTCAACTTTGGCGGGATCCACTTGGATTCCTTCTGCCGATACAATGTGTCCAAGAAAGTTTACTTCTTTCAGCCAAAATTCACACTTGCTAAATTTGGCGTATAGCTTCTCGGTCCTCAACGTCTCCAAAGCGATTCGTAGATGCTCCTCGTGCTCCTTCCCGTTCTTCGACTAGACCGGGACGTCATCTATGAAGACCAAAATGAATTTATCCAAGTACGGATGGAATACCCGGTTCATCAAGTCCATGAATACCGCAGGTGCATTCGTTAGACCGAACGGCATCACAACGAACTCATAGTGACCATATATTGTACGAAATGCAGTCTTCGGTATGTCCTCCATTCGAACTCTCAGTTGGTGATAACCGAACCTTAAGTCTATCTTTGAAAACACGCCGGCTCCTCGGAGTTGGTCAAACAGGTCATCTATCCTCGGCAGTGGATACTCGTTCTTGAGAGTCAATTTGTTCAACTCTCTATAGTCGATACACATTCTCTTCGACCCGTCCTTTTTCTTAACGAAAAGCACCGGTGTGCCCTATGGTGAGATACTAGGCCTAACGAATCCTAGGTCCATGAGCTCTTGAAGTTGTATCTTGAGTTTCTCCAACTCTTTAGGCGTCATTCGCTACGGTGCCTTAGACACAGGTGCGGCTCCTGGTTCGAGGTCGATTGTAAACTCCACTTGTCGATCTGGTGGCGGTCCATGTAACGCTTCGAGAAAAACGTCTGGAAATTCTCGCACAACATCGACGTCTTCCACTTTCCTTTCCTCCATCTCCTCTCCGTGGAGATAAACGAGATATGCAGGACGCCCTTTCTTCATCATTGTGGTAGCTTGAAGTGCAGAGATTATAGCTGTTCGCCGGTTCATCGAGATTCCATGGTACACGATGGGTTCCTTTCCTCGGAGCTTGTAGAGATATTTGTCTCTCCATACACGATGAGTTCCTTTCCCCGGAGCTTGTAGAGATATGTGTATTTTTAATATAATGTTTGTATTTTATTTATAATGTGTGTAACGTTTTTGTTTTGTTTTAGTGTGCATGTGTGTATTTTTTATATAATGTGCTAATGTGTGTTTAGCACAATGTATGTGTTTCAAATATAGCTTGTAATGGTGTATATTTTTAATTTTTAGTGTATTTATATTTGGTGTGTATTTTGGAAATAGCTTGTAATGTTGTATATTTTAAATTTTTAGTGTATTTATATTTGGTGTGTAGTATTTGCATTATATGTATTGTTTGTATTTTGTGGAAAGTGTATAAATTGTGTGTATTTTGTATAGTGTAGGAATTATTTTTATTTTTCTCCGTTTGTGTATTTTGTGTTAATATTTGTAGTGTGTGTGATGTGCATGTGTATGTGTATGTGTACGTGCAGTGCGTATATTTTCTGTATTAGTGTTTGCATTTTATTTATAGCGTATAATGTGTAGTGTTTGGGTTTTATTTTAGTCTAAGTGTGTATTGTGTGTATTTTTAATAAAGGGTTTGTATTTTATTTATAGTGTATGTAACGTGTGTAGCGTTTGTGTCTTGTTTTAGCATGCGTGTGTATTGTGTGTATTTTTTATATAATGTGTTAATGTGAGTTTAACACAATGTGTGTGTGTTGAAGATAGCGTGTAATGATGTATATTTTGAACTTTTAGTGTATTTATATTTGGTGTGTATTTTGAATATAGCGTGTAACGGTGTATATTTTGAGTTTTTAGTGTATTTATATCTGGTATGTAGTGTGTGCATTACATGTATTGTTTGTATTTTGTGTAAAGTGTATAAATTGTGTGTACTTTGTGTAGTGTATGAATTATTTTTATTTTTCTCTGTGTGTATTTTGTGTCAATATTTGTAGTGTGTGTGATGTGAATGTGTATGTATACGTGTAAGTGTACTTGCAGTGTATATATTTTCTGTATTAGTGTTTGCATTTTATTAATAGTTTAATGTGTGTATAATGTGTGTCGTGTTTGTGTTTTGTTTTAGTGTGCATGTGTAACGTGTGTAGCTTCTGTATTTTGTTTTAGTGTGTGACTGTATTGTGTGTATTTTTTATATCATGTGTTAATGTGTGTTGTTTAGCACAATGTATGTGTGTTTAATACAGCGTGTAATGATGTATATTTTGAATTTTTAGTGTATTTATAATTGGTGTGTAGTGTGTGCATTATATGTATTGTTTGTATTTTGTATAAAGTGTATAAATTGTGTGTATTTTGTGGAGTGTAGAAATTATTTGTATTTTTTCGTGTGTAGTTTGTGTTAATATTTGTAGTGTGTGTGGTGTGTATGTGTATGTGTACGTGTAGTGCATATATTTGTTGTATTAGTGTTTGCATTTTATTTATAGTGTGTATGTAATGTGTATAATGTGTGTAGCGGCTGTGTTTTGTTTTAGTGTGTGTGTATTGTGTGTATTTTTAATATAGTGTTTGTATTTTATTTATAGTGTTTGTAATGTGTGAAGCGTTTGTGTTTTGTTTTAGTGCGCATGTATATTGTGTGTATTTTTTATATAATGTGTGTTTAGCACAATGTATGTGTTTCGAATATAGCTTTGTAATGGTTTATATTTTGAGTTTTTAGCATATTTATATTTGAATTGTATTTTGAATCTTTAGTGTATTTATATTTGGTGTAGTGTGTGCATTATATATATTGTTTGTATTTTGTGTAAAGTGTATAAATTGTGCGTATTTTGTGTAGTGTAGGAATTATTTGTATTTTTTCTCTATGTGTGATGTGCGTATGTATGTAAATGTGTACGTGCAGTTTGTATATTTTCTGTATTAGTGTTTGAATTTTATTTATAGTGTGTAATATGTGTAGCGTTTGTGTTTTGTTTTAGTGTGTGTGTGTACTCTGTGTATTTTTAATATAGTGTTTGTGTTTTATTTATAATGTGTGTAACGTTTTTGTTTTGTTTTAGTGTGCACGTGTGTATTTTGTGTATTTTTTTATATAATGTGTTAATGTGTGTTTAGCACAATGTATGTTTTCGAATATAGCTTGTAATGGTGTATATTTTTAATTTTTAGTGTATTTTATATTTGGTGTGTATTTTGGAAATAGCTTGTAATGTTGTATATTTTATATTTTTAGTGTATTTATATTTGGTGTGTAGTATTTGCATTATATGTATTGTTTGTATTTTGTGCAAAATGTATAAATTGTGTGTATTTTGTATAGTGTATGAATTATTTTTATTTTTCTCTGTGTGTATTTTGTGTTAATATTTATAGTGTGTGTGTTGTGCATGTGTATGTGTATGTGTACATGTAGTGCGTAATGTTTGCATTTTATTTATAGCGTGCAATGTGTGTAGTGTTTGGGTTTTATTTTAGTGTGAGTGTGTATTGTGTGTATTTTTAATAAAGGGTTTGTATTTTATTTATAGTGTATGTAACGTGTGTAGCGTTTGTGTCTTGTTTTAGCATGCGTGTGTATTGTGTGTATTTTTTATATAATGTGTTAATGTGAGTTTAACACAATGTATGTGTTTTGAAGATAGCGTGTAATGATGTATATTTTGAACTTTTAGTGTATTTATATTTGGTGTGTATTTCGAATATAGCGTGTAATGGTGTATATTTTAAATTTTTTAGTGTATTTATATTTGGTATGTAGTGTATGAATTAGTTGTATTTTTCTCTGTGTGTATTTTGTGTCAATATTTGTAGTGTGTGTGATGTGTATGTGTATGTGTACGTGTAAGTGTACGTGCAGTGTATATATTTTTTGTATTAGTGTTTGCATTTTATTAATAGATTAATGTGTGTATAATGTGTGTCGTGTTTATGTTTTGTTGTAGTGTGCATGTGTAATGTGTGTAGCTTCTGTATTTTGTTTTAGTGTGTGTGTGTATTGTGTGTATTTTTTATATAATGTGTTAATGTGTGTTGTTTAGCACAATGTATGTGTGTTGAATAAAGCGTGTAATTATGTATATTTTGAATTTTTAGTGTATTTTTAATTGGTGTGTAGTGTGTGCATTATATGCATTGTTTATATTTTGTATAAAGTGTATAAATTGTGTGTATTTTGTGCAGTGTAGAAATTATTTGTATTTTTCCGTGTGTATTTTGTGTTAATATTTGTAGTGTGTGTGGTGTGTATGTGTATGTGTACGTGTAGTGCGTATATTTGTTGTATTAGTGTTTGCATTTTATTTATAGTGTGTATGTAATGTGTATAATGTGTGTAGCGGCTGTGTTTTGTTTTAGTGTGTGTGTATTATGTTTATTTTTAATATAATTTGTTAATGTGAGTTTAACACATTGTATGTGTGTGGAAGATAGCGTGTAATGATGTATATTTTGAACTTTTAGTGTATTTATATTTGGTGCGTATTTTGAATATAGCGTGTAATGGTGTATATTTTGAATTTTTAGTGTATTTATATTTGGTATGTAGTGTGTGCATTATATGTGTTGTTTGTATTTTGTGTAAAGTGTATAAATTGCGTGTATTTTGTGCAGTGTATAAATTATTTGTATTTTTCCGTGTGTATTTTGTGTTAATATTTGTGGTGTGTATGTGTATGTGTATGTGTACGTGTAGTGCGTATATTTGTTGTATTAGTGTTTGTATTTTATTTATAGTGTTTGTAATGGGTGAAGCTTTTGTGTTTTGTTTTAGTACGCATGTATATTGTGTGTATTTTTTATATAATGTGTGTTTAGCACAATGTATGTGTTTCGAATATAGCTTGTAATGGTTTCTATTTTGAGTTTTTTGCGTATTTATATTTGAATTGTATTTTGAATTCTTAGTGTATTTATATTTGGTGCGTAGTGGGTGCATTATATATATTGTTTGTATTTTGTGTAAAGTGTATAAATTGTGTGTATTTTGTGTAGTGTTGGAATTATTTGTATTTTTTCTCTGTGTGTGATGTGCATATGTATGTAAATGTGTACGTGCAGTTTGTATATTTTCTGTATTAGTGTTTGAATTTTATTTATAGTGTGTAATGTGTGTAGCGTTTGTGTTTTGTTTTAGTGTGCGTGTGTACTCTGTGTATTTTTAATTTAGTGTTTGTAATTTATTTTTAATGTGTGTAACGTTTTTGTTTTGTTTTAGTGTGCACGTGTGTATTTTGTGTAATTTTTATATAATGTGTTAATGTGTGTTTAGCACAATGTATGTGTTTCGAATATAGCTTGTAATGGTGTATATTTTTAATTTTTATTGTATTTATATTTGGTGTGTATTTTGGAAATAGCTTGTAATGTTGTATATTTTAAAGTTTTAGTGTATTTATATTTGGTGTGTAGTATTTGCATTATATGTATTGTTTGTATTTTGTGCAAAGTGTATAAATTGTGTCTATTTTGTATAGTGTAGGAATTATTTTTATTTTTCTCTGTGGTGTATTTTGTGTTAATATTTATAGTGTGTGTGATGTGCATGTGTATGTGTATGTGTACGTGCAGTGCGTAGTGTTTGCATTTTATTTATAGCGTGTAATGTGTGTAGTGTTTGGGTTTTATTTTAGTGTGAGTGTGTATTGTGTGTATTTTTAATAAAGGGTTTGTATTTTATTTATAGTGTATGTAACGTGTGTAGCGTTTGTGTCTTGTTTTAGCATGCGTGTGTATAGTGTGTATTTTTTATATAATGTGTTAATGTGAGTTTAACACAATGTATGTGTGTTGAAGATAGCGTGTTGAAGTGACGTCTCGCTCGACTCTAATGTCGAATGACTAGACTCAGGAGTAAGCGAGTGTGCACATTTGAGAATTAATGCAAAGCTCGGTCCAGACACAACGCTCCTTAAACCCACTGGATCACTGGGTCCAGGAACTCTAGAGAACTACAGTGTTTTTATCGTTGGACACACTCGACTCCCCTTCAAAAATAAATCCCTCAACCTGAATACTATGAATTAGTATAGGGAAGTGGGGTCGATCCCACATAGATGGATTCGCAAAGTAGTTCTAAGAGACTATGGAAACAAACGGCTGCTGCCACACAAAGGGGTTGAGATTTAAACTACCACTAGATCTAGTCAAGAAATGTAAATGTTGGACCTAGGACACAGAAAACTTACTGGAATCAGACATCAATACCGAAAGACACAATTACTCCCTAGACTAAGCAAACGACTATCTAATCTAGCTAAACAGTAAGCAAATAACAGTGGGGACCATATTTCCAGAAATAGCAAGTACGGTAAAAAGCTGCAGATAACCAACCCATGCTCCAACTAACTACGATATGCACCTTCGCAACTAAACTAAACTCGCAGATGAAGAAAACAGAGCACACTCCTAGATTCAAACAGAATATAAAGATTTGGACGCCGGAAACTTGCTATGAATCGGGAATACATCAGATCTACATAAACTAGGCGAAATGAAATGAAGACACGTAAGCTATGCATAAAATTAAAAACACTCCTGCTCAGAATCACTTCAGACGCTTAATCCACTCCGGATCCAAGCCATCCGAACTCAACAACCAACAAAATCAACTCCATAACTCCGATTCTCACAGATCTGCTCCGATCAACTCTAAATTCCAACAATCACAAACAACTCCACAACATCAGCAAAACAAAACCCCGATTCATCCACAAACAAACTCCATTCTTCCAGATCTCACCATTAACCTGCAATAATCCAGAAAATAACCACGAAAACAACCAACTCCAACAATCCAACTCCAGAATTCAAGTAAACACAATTAATCGACAGAAATCATCACGATCGACGTAAGCGAAAATGAAACTTGCATAAAAGTAGAGAAATATCCAGAAACAAAAGAGGACCGAGCTTCGAACAGCGAAGCTCGGCGAATTCAGCAGAAACAAAAAAATAGAAATAAATTGTTTCTTCGCCCCAAAGAAGGACGGTGTTACAACCCACAAAGACTATCGGAAAGCTAAATGTGAACCCCAGCGCGAACCCGAGATCCTCCGCGAATTAGAACCAAGTATGTGAAAAGTGAACTGAGCAACAGGCTGTTCGTGAGGCCTCCACCGAGAAGGTCCCTCCAGCTTGCATGCTTCTTCCTTTTATAGATACGGACATAGCCTTCTAGAGTCTTCGTAGAAATCCCTATTCTACCCTTCAACTCCGAGGCTTCCTCCGTCAAGCAATTTCTTTCATAATGTCCGCTCTTTCGCCAGTTTCCTAGGACTATGCAAGCGTCCTCTTCTTTTCCTGGATCTAGCGAAAACCTTCACACACCTGGCTTAAAAATGCGTTAGACCCAGTAATTTCACGAAATAAAACCCCTAGACCGATGCATGAAATTAGCCTTATCAAACTGCTCACACTTAAACCATGCTTGTCCTCAAGTATGAAAGACAAGAGAAAGAAACAAGGCGAATTTCAATGCACGGTCCCCAAGAACGACTCTACAAACAAAAACAAAAACAGACTCCTGGACCTAGACGACTGGCAAAATAAAAAAAATAGACTTATAAAAGAAAACAACACAAAGAATCAAAACACAAACAAGCATGAACTAGGTTCGACTTTTAGGCATCCGTCCCCACAAGCTTAAGTTCAATCCGATCGTCTACAGTCTTCAAATCTTCCCCCTTCCCTCTTCTACCTAAACGGTCCGTCAGTTCGTCAAGATAGCCTATTGACACACCAGCTGTTAGGTTCGCTCGATCACTCATTCCTCACCAGGTATGTTAGGATCAAAACGCTCCCCAGTTAAAGTTATGCCACTGATGCGTTGGGTTATGAGAGTTTTACCCTTCTTACTTCTCTTTTTTTTTCCCATTGATTTTCCTGGGTCAGGTTGAAATTGCTTCCTGCCCTTGAGGATACTAATATTATATTTATTTATTATTTTTTTATTTTTTCCTGTATTATATCCCCTTTTCCCCTGGACTTCGTCCAGCTTATACCTCCAAATTTATTTATTTATTTATTTTTTTTTCTCCCCTGGACTTCGTCCAGCTTATACCTCCGAAACCCATTTTTTTCTCCTTCATACTCTACTCCCTAAGCATCAAGTGGCAGCCCAATTTACATGTTAGCACAAAAAAGTGTTTAGGCTTATAACTCGCTCTTATAGTAGGGCTGCACAGCTGGGTTATCTAAGGCTTTTTCCATCGTCCCAACTTCATTCAGACCGCCTTTGGTTTATTAAGGAAGAAGGTGTCAAAGTTGACATGCATTCTCTCTTCAATCGCTCTCACTAAGGGAAACCTGCCTTATTATATCACTAGCTCATGCGAAACACACATCCTAAAGACTCTTAAAACAGAAAGAACACAAACACCATACTTATTCCTCCCCCTCCCACTTCACTCAAGCTTGTCCCCAAGCTATCCTAGTGAAGGGGGAAAAGGAAGTAAGAACAGCAGACAACAGACACAAACGCAAACAAAGCACAAAAACAAAACAAACTTCTCACACTTAGACCGAACATCGGGCTAAGTGGGAGAAAGCGCAACATACAAAACCAAAACAAAACAACCCCTTCTCACACTTAGACCAAAAATTGGGCTAAGTGTAGGAAGGTATAACACATATATACAGAACGATGCATGCTGGCACATAAAAACACAAGCGAAAGAAAAACGAAAAGTAAAAGACAGAAAAGTAAAAGTTACTTGGTTCTGGGGGAAATTCAATTCGGGTCCGCGGGAGCCAGACTTGGGTGGCACTGTCTGTTGGGTCACTTTAACTTTCTTTCGTGCCGGTGACTCCGGCGTCTCCTTCTGATCCTCTGTGGGTCGGGGTACTGTTTTCTTCAAAAGCACGGGCCTGGAGGAAGACGGGGTGGTTTGAGGCCTTTGGGCTTGTGGCGGCTTCTGCACAGCTAGACTCCCTTGACCCGGCTTCTTGGAACCGCCGCTAGGTTCAGGAAGTCCCGTCGGTGTCTCGGGGAACTTCGCTTGAAGCCACTTCGTCATCTTCATCATTAGTGCGACGGCCTCCGCCATCTTGTCGGAACGCCTTGACGATTCTGCCACTAGGTCGGTGATACGCCCCTTCAGGGCTACGACCTCCTCTCTACTTCTCCCCATTTCCCTCCGTATCTCCGTCACTTCTTTTCGTACACCGATTACCTCCTTCCTCACATTCTCTACTTCGTTTCTCACTTCCTCAACTAACTTTCTGACTTCTGCATCCTCAGCACTGTCCCTTCCTTTACCCCGTAGGGCCACAATCCCCTCCAAAACCATTTTCATCACTGACCTCATCCATCCAACCTCTTTCCTTACTTCTTCTACTTCTATCCTGGCTCCGGCTTCCATGTCAGCAGTATCCTTCGCCTCCACCATCTCAGGCTCCTGCTTCGTCTGCGCCTCCGACTGACCAACTTCATAAAAGCACACGTCCCTTCCCTGTGTAATGAGCAGCCCCTTATTGAAAAAGTAGTCCACGTTGAACACCTCCGGGGGTAGACACATCTTCACTTCTCTGCAGGACTTGTGGATTTTCATAATAACGTTGCGTTGCAGGTAAGCCCCTAGAAGGTGGCATGTGTAAAGATGTCGGGAAGGGTTGGCTGTCACTTGATGGCAGGCTTCGGCTAACCAATAGCCCAAGTGAACACGTACTCCCTTGGCCATGCACCAAGTAAAGTACAAGTCGGGGGTCGTCAGAGCGTTGTTGGCTGTGCCCATCAGGTTGTAGCTAATGAAGGTCTGGGCGAATCGCAGGACCCTGTTCTCAATATGGTGGGCCTTCGACCAGCTAGTTTTGAACTGACCTACCCTAGGGTGAACCACAAACTCCTATGCGTTCTGCGTCTTGAATCCCGGCGTCAGCTTCGGCGGACCAATCATTCTCTCACTCCACAAACCCTCATCATCCTCTGTGAGCGTAAGCAGTCCCATCCGTAGAGTCCATTCACGGATGCTCATCACATGCTCTTCATTGAAGAGCCGGAATTTGATGGAGTCAGCATTCAGATCGGTGGTGGACTTAAATCGGAAGGTGGAGAAGAATTCCCTTGCCAGGTCGATTGGAACTTCGGCGGTGCTGTGCTTGAGCAACCAATCAAAGCCGATTGCGTCGATATAAGTTCGGAATTCATCATTGCAAGCGATCTGCTTGAGCTCCGATGAGCTGTACATTTTTCCAGACTTAGCGTACTTGCCCTGGGCACTCTTCTCCTTGTGGATGGTTGCGCGTTTCGGGTCGTCAAACTTTCTCATCTCGTCCAGGAGCTCTCTTGTAATCCAGATCTCAGTTGGCTCAAAGTTGAGCTCCTCTTCTTGTTCTTTTTCAGAGTCACTAGACCCAGCAGAATCCTCGGGCTCTGCAGCGTATGGTACCTTGGCAGGTCGAGGAAGTGGGAATTCAGTGGATTTCCCTTTCGCCTTCTTGGTCTTGGAAGGAGCAATTTGTTTCCCCTTCCTTTTCTTCTCGGCCGCGTGGCGGCGTTCCTCTGCATCACTCTCCCCTCTGCTCGGTCTGGGAGATTCTGCCTGCTCAGGTGTTGTGGCTTCTGGATCCAGCATTTCTTCCTCCGTCTGCTGGACGGTTTCATCTATCTCATCAAGCAGGCTCCGACGAGCCTGTCTCCGCGCTTCCCTTGCGTTAATCGGTGAATCGGTCCCTTCGGGGAGTTCAGTCAAATCCACTATCAAATCCAACCCGACATCGACGGGTTCTTGGACATTCTCAGCACCGAGGGCTTCTCCTTCCTCGTTCAACAATGGGGTTGCCCCTAAAAAATAAACAGGGGTCTCTATCCCCTCCAAACCTTCTCCAACGTGGGTTTCTGTACCCGCAGACTTCTCAGGGGTTTCCCCCTCTCTGACATCTTCCTCAGTAATTAGGGCTTCGTCGCCCCCAACCACTTCTGGGGTTTCCCCCTCCACATCTCTTTCAGCATCTAGGGCTTCGTTGCCCTCTAGAATTTCAACTCCATCAACAGGGGTTTCCCCCTCAACAAACTCCTCCAAAACAGGGGTTTCCCCCTCAACACGGCTATCAGTAACACGGGTTTCCCCCTCAGAAACACCAACCACTCTATCCTCTAAAACAGGGGTTTCCCTCTCAGTAGTAGATCCTAACCTGGGTGCACTTACGGCCAACAACTCCAACCCCGCGGCCAAATCTGCTTCGTCTTCGCGAGTTTCTGCAGCGGTTGGTTCTGAAATGGCGGCAGTGGGTTCTGCGACGGCCTCCGGCTCAGCGGTGGTTTCTTGAACGGTCTCTGGTGGTGGTGCGGAGGATGTTGAGGCGGTTGGTACGGATTTCCCCATTACAGCCGCGAACATGGCAAACGCCTCCATCGCCTTTTCTGGTCCCCTAAATTTTTGTAGCATGTCTGCCGTAAACGCCGCCGCACTTGAATCAGCGGATCCTGAGGTGTTCCCGGCACTTTGCTTGTTATCCATGGAGAATTCTGTAGAAAATTATTTTGACAAAGACTTGGACGGAAACTTCTTTGATTAGGGTTAGAAAAGAAAACCTAGAGAGAATTTGGGATGTAGAGAGAGAGAGTAAGTAAGTAAAAATAAAAGAACACGGTTATTATCCGATAAGTATGGGCGAGGACTGTTTTTGCAGGCGGGTTGCAGGCATGACGCCAGCGACTGTACGCCTCCCATAAAGGTGTCCTTTGAAATCCGAACCGGTGCCAACTCCCTCCAAAATTTTACTTCTCAATTCCCTGCCCAAGTAACTTCCTTCCGCAAAATCACACTTAGAGAAAAATATTAAACAAAAAAAAATGAAACGCCAGACTCCCCGGGTCTAGGGTATGACAGTATCAAAAACATTCCGTAAGGAGTCTAGTATTTCGAAAATATTTTTGGAAGATTTTTTTTTCTTTCTGATTTGTTTGGGTTTTTCTTGATTTTAAAGAAAGCGATTAAATATTTACATTTTATGTTCAAGTGTTCTCAAGATTCCCTAGGTCAGGACATGTTAAAACTTCTTGGATGCTGGACCTAGGAAATTCTCTAAGAACACTCACTTCCCAGACCGATTAGGCGATATCAGGGAGTGCACATAGTGGCATTTCGTCCACTACACACATCTCCGAATTATCCCTAAATACCTTTACCCTTTGGCCATTGACAAGAAATGGAGTAGAGTTTGGAGCACTTCCCTGGATCTCTACTGCTCCATTTGCACGAAGACTCACAACAGTGTATGGTCCGACCCATTTGGACTTCAGCTTACCAGGCATCAACTTGAGCCGGGATTGGAATAGGAGAACTTTCTGCCCAACTTGCAATTCCTTGACTCAGAGGTTCTTGTCATGCCAAAGTCTTGTTTTCTCTTTGTACCACATTGCCGATTCATATAACTCCAGCCTTAGCTCCTCCAACTCCTGCAGCTGCAATTGCCTCTCTTCCTCACAAGATTCGGGTCTCATGTTTATCTCCTTGACCGCCCAATATGCTCGGTGTTCTACTCCCACGGGCAAGTGACACATTTTGCCGAACACAAGCCTATATGGTGACATCCCAATAGGCGTCTTGTATGCCGTCCGGTAAGCCCATAATGCGTCTCCAAGCCTCTTACTCCAGTCTTTTCTAGACGGATTAACCGTCTTTTCCAGTATCGCCTTTATCTCTCTGTTGGATATTTCCGCCTGGCCGTTAGATTGAGGATGATAAGGTGTAGACAGTCTGTGGTGGACGCCATACTTTCTCATCAAAGCTTCAATAGTCCGGTTGCTGAAATGCGTCCCATTGTCAGATATTATAGCTCTGGGCACTCCGTACCGATTGAAGATATTAGCTCTAAGAAACTTCGATACCTCCTTAGCTTCGCAAGATGTGGTCACCTTGGCTTCTATCCATTTCGAAACATAATCCACTGCCACTAGTATGTATGTATTCTCGTATGAAGATGGAAATGGACCCATGAAGTCCATTCCCCAAACATCGAAAATTTCACAAACGATCACCGGGACTTGCGGCATTTCATCTCTTCTAGAGATTCCCCCAGTCTGTTGACACCTCTCACAATTCTGACAAAACTCGAACGCATCCTTATGCAATGTAGGCCAGTAAAAACCACTATCTAACACCTTCCTTGCGGTCTTCCTAGGTCCAAAGTGACCTCCACAAGCTAGGGCATGGCAATGATTCAGCACATCCCTCTATTCCCACTCCGGAATACACCTCCGGATAACTTGGTCGGCTCTCATTCGCCATAAATACGGGTCATCCCAGAAATAGTTCTTGGCCTCGCTTTTCAATTTCATCTTCTGGGCCCGGGAAATTACTTGCGAACTGGGCACCTCTCCAGTGACTAAGTAATTTGCCAGGTCTGCGAACCATGGCTCAGCGTTTTGATGACATTTCCCTTTTTCGGCATCCCTTGGACCTGTTAACACCATAACCTCTTCCCAGCTGATAGGTCGAGGAATTTTTTTTACGTAGTACAAATGTTCCTCTGGGAATGCATCCGGTATTGCTTCCTCGGTCTCCCCTTGAAATATCCTGCTCACATGATCGACTACTTTATTTTCTATTCCCTTTTTGTCTCTGACTTCCCAATCGAATTCCTGCAAAAGCAACACCCATCGGATTAATCTCGGCTTGGATTCTTTCTTTGACAACAGGTACTTTATAGCCGCGTGGTCGGTGAAGACTATCACCCTCGACCCAAGCAAGTACGGGCAAAATTTCTCAAATGAGTATACTACCGCCAGCATTTCTTTTTCAGTAGTGTCATAATTTCTCTGAGCTTGATTCAGCGTTTTTGAAGCATAAAAGATCACATAGCTTTTCCCATCAACTCTTTGACCTAGCACCGCTCCCACGGCATAGTCGCTTGCGTCACACATAATCTCAAAGGGTAGATTCCAGTCGGGCGCTCTAATAATAGGCGCAGATACTAGCCTGTCTTTTAACAACTGAAAAGCCTTTTTGCATTCCTCATCAAAGACAAAATCAACATCGTTAAGCAACAAGTGGGTGAGTGGCTGAGCAATTTTTGCGAAATCTTTTATGAACCTCCTATAGAATCCTGCATGCCCTAGGAATCCTCTCATCTCCTTTTGATTCGTCGGGTAAGGCAGTTTTGAGATCACCTCAATCTTTGCCTGGTCTACCTGTATACCTCTTTCCGAGACTACGTGCCCTAGGACAATTCCCTCAGGGACCATAAAGTGGCATTTCTCGAAGTTCAAAACCAAATGTTTTTCCTGGCACCTTCTCAATACTATATCCAAACTAGCCAAACATGAGTCAAATGAATTCCCGTACACAGTGAAGTCGTCCATAAAAATCTCGATGCAGTCCTCCAAAAGATCTGAGAAGATACTCATCATACACCGCTGAAAAGTGCCTGGCGCATTGCACAGGCCAAACGGCATCCTCCTGTAAGCGTACGTGCCAAAAGGACACGTGAAAGTTGTCTTCTCCTGGTCCTCGGGATCCACATAGATTTGAAAATACCCACTATACCCGTCTAGGAAACAGAAGTATTGCTTGCCTGCTAGCCTCTCCAGCATCTGGTCAATGAAAGGTAGAGGGAAATGGTCTTTCTTGGTCGCTTCATTTAACTTCCTATAATCGATGCACATCCTCCACCCAGTAACTAGTCTGGTGGGCACCAATTCATTCTTGTCGTTCTTGACCACCTGTATTCCTGACTTCTTGGGTACCATATGGACTGGACTCACCCATTCACTGTCTGGTATGGAATAAATGATTCCTAGGGAGAGTAGTTTCAATACTTCTTTCAGCACTTCCTCCCTCATGTTAGGATTCAATTTGCGTTGAGGATCTCTGCAGGCTTTTGCTCCTTCCTCCAAGCGGATGTGATGCATGCACAAATCTGGACTAATTCCTACCAAGTCAGAGAGTGTCCACCCAATAGCCTTCTTGTTTCTTCGGATTACCTTCAGCAGTCCCTCTTTTTGTTCCTTGGTCAAGCTGCTGTTGATAATCACAGGGAAAGTTTCGTTCTCCTCTAGATACGCATACTTTAGGCCTGGTGGAAGTGTTTTCAACTCTTTCTTGGGAACATCTTTTTCCTGGGGCGAGGGATTTTTCTCTGTTACTTCCGTTGTCATTCCCTTCCTCGACCCACACTCGCCACATAAGGTGTATTCCTTGACCTAGCTAGCTCCGGATTTGCACAGAATTTTAGAATTGCTTCAGCTAGCTCCTCATCTGATAACTCGCTTGTGTTCATTGCTTGACACCAACTGGCCACTTCTCTATCAATGGCATGACTCATCTCGGAGTTCTCAATCTATTCCTGCATTAATTCCGTCTCAATGTATTCTTGGACCAAAGGGTTAATAACATCTATAGCATGCAAATTTTCAACGTCAAGAGGTTTCTTCATTGCCTCATCAATGCTGAATGTATATTTCTCCCCATTATAATCAAGGCAAATTGTTCCATCAAAAACATCAATGATAGTCTTAGCGGTACGTAGGAAGGGTCTCCCTAAAAGTACTCCGCCCGACTCTGCAGACTCATTATCACTCATCTTAATCACATGGAAATCAGCAGGGTACAAGAAGTCATGTACCTTGACTATCACATTCTCAAGCACCCCTTCAGGACAGATGCATGACCTGTCCGCCAGTTGAATCACAACCCTCGTGTCTACCATGCCTACCCCCACTAATTTCTTGTATATGGAAAGTGGTAACACATTTATCGACGCACCCAAATCACACATAGCGTGCTCGATTCTCACATCACCAATAGAGATGGGCAAGGTGAACATACCTGGGTCATTGCATTTTGAAGGCATCTTCCTCTTCTGAATCACTGCGGAGACGTTCTCGCCTATCAGAATTTTCCCACTGGGCCTAGCCTTCCCAGCTATAAATTCCTTGATGAACTTGCTAAAGACTGGCATCTTCAGGGCCTGTAAGAATGGCAGATTGATTTCCAACTTCCCAAAAATGTTCATGAAGTCTACCGGTTCTTCCTTCTGTTTCTTGGCTTCCCCCCGACTCGGAAAGGGTTTCAGTCGCTTCCCTGCTCCGGTAGAACTTTCAGCTGATAACTCTCCAGTTTCTTTCCCCACTGCCTCATCTTCCAACTCCGGCTCTGGATCGAGGAAGAATGGTTCAGTTGATCTAGGCAAAGGTTTCTCTAAATCTCCTGTCTTAAGGTCATCCTTGACCAAGGGACTTCCTCCCTCCAAGTGTCTTGGCCTAGGAATTGTATCCTCTTCTTCCCTGTCTTCCTTGGGATCTGTCACCTCCTTTGTTCTTACCACTGGCCCATCATATCCCTTCCCGGATCTCAAGGTAATCTGACTTATATTAGCTCTGTCCGGTGGCCTTACGGAGGCGGGAATCTTCCATTCATTTCCCCTCATATCACACAAAGAAGTCGCTATCTGGGACAATTGCTTAGCCAGCATATCCATGGCTGCTTTCTGCTCCTGTTGAGCATCTTGAAGCTTGTGCACTACGTCATTGTTCGATTGCAGGTTGTTTTGCATATGTTGCTGAGAACTGACGAGGTCGTGCACCATATCATCGATACTTTTTGGTGGTTTTGATGGCTGACTGGGTCCTGGGCCGATACTTAGAGTCGGTCCACTTGCTTGATTCTGACGAGCGTTTCCTTGACTGCCTGAAGAGTTATTGTATTGATTTCCTTGGCCCTGGTAATTGTTCTGAAAATTCCTTTGGTGTGGGGGTACATAAGAGTTCCCTTGACTGCTCTGATTCTTGTTTCCCCAGCTCGAGTGGTCTCCTTGGTTCCGATTAATCCAGTTTCCCTGCCCCTCTTGATTCCTTCCTGACCAATTACCTTGTCTTTCGGGCTGAGGTACAAACTGCTGACTTTGTTGCGGTGCCGGCTGATTTTGTTCATTGTCAGTCCATCTGAAATTTGGATGGTTTCTCCAGGGCGCATCTCTCTGTCTCCCTGGATTCCAGCTCCCATCGGGATTCCAACTTCCCATTGCATTGACCTGGGCCTGATAATCTCCTTCCTGGGTCCCGTAATATTGTTGAATTTGATTATCTCCTGGACCAGGAGATTTCTCCTTCCCTTGTGAAGCCAGTGGAATCGCCTTTTCAATCGCGTTCAAAAGAGCCTTCTCGAGCCTATCAATCCTTGCTTCGACTTTGTCATCTTCTTGTTCTCTCACAGCATGCACCCATCCTCTTCTCACTGCATTCCTAGGGTTATCGTACGCCTTCTTAGCGTCAATCAACTTCCCTAGGATCTCTCTTGCCTCACTTCCCCTTTTTCTTGTGAAATTTCCCCCACTCGAGGAGTTCATTAAGTCCTTTGACTTGGGAGTGGCTCCTTCGTAAAACAGAGAGTAGGTCTCTGCCTCTATCATTCGGTGATTCGGGCATGCATCCAACAACCCCTTAAATCTCGACCAATACTGACTCAACGATTCATTGTAATCTTGCTTACACTCTAGTATTTCTTTCTTAAGTGCATTCGTCTTGTTGGATGGGAAGAAATAATCTAAGAATTCTAACTTGAAGTCCCTCCACGTGCGGATAGAATCTGGAGGCAACCTCAATAGCCACGTATTAGCTTCCCCCTTCAAGGTAAATGGAATCGCTCGTAGGCGATAATCCTCCTCTGTTGCATCATTCGGCCTCTTCTGAATACCACATAACTTACTGAATTCATTTAAGAACTCATACGGACACTCATTTCTACGCCCAGAGAACGTCGGCAAGATGCCGAGTACGTTTGTCTTGATCTCGATAGTCCTCTGGCGTGGATTCATCACTATAGCTTGAGCTGGTTCTCCATCTAAATGGGCAGTGAGAGAGCCGATTTTTGGATCCGGGTCTACCACCTGCGCCATGACTACTTCCTCTGATTCCCCTATTTCTGACTCTGTTTCTGATTCGGGTGGTGATTCTGGATCTTCGCGTCCTGATGACGTCCAAGATTCGTCGCTAGTAAATTCACTCGGAAACGGTCCTCCCGTGGTGAACTCTGATCTGGTGGTCACAGTAGAGTCTGTATCCTTAACCCGCCAATCAAACTGGCCGTGTTTCCACCCAGATGAGTTGCTCCAGTAGGTAGATCTTGAGCCTCTGCTCATAAACTGCAAACAAAAGAGAAAGAAAACAAATCAAAACTATTTACACCACGGACTCTGAACACTAACACTAAGCACGCCATCCATCCCCGGCAACGGCGCCATTTGAAGTGACGTCTCGCTCGACTCTAATGTCGAATGACTAGACTCAGGAGTAAGCGAGTGTGCACATTTGAGTGTGCACATCCAGACACAACGCTCCTTAAATCCACTGGATCACTGGGTCTAGGAACTCTAGAGAACTACAGTGTTTTTGTCGTTGGACACACTCGACTCCCCTTCAAAAATAAATCCCTCAACCCGAATACTATGAATTAGTATAGGGAAGTGGGGTCGATCCCACAGAGATGGATTCGCAAAGTAGTGCTAAGAGACTATGGAAACAAACGGCTGCTGCCACACAAAGGGGTTGAGATTTAAACTACCACTAGATCTAGGCAAGAAATGTAAACGCTGGACCTAGGACACAGAAAACTTACTGGAATCAGACATCAATACCAAAAGACACAATTACTCCCTAGACTAAGCAAACGACTACCTAATCTAGCTAAACAGTAAGCAAATAACAGTGGGGACCATATTTCCAGAAATAGCAAGTACGGTAAAAAGCTGCAGATAACCAACCCATGCTCCAACTAACTACGATATGCACCTTCGCAACTAAACTAAACTCGCAGATGAAGAAAACAGAGCACACTCCTAGATTCAAACAGAAAATAGAGATTTGGACGCCGAAAACTTGCTATGAATCGGAAATACATCAGATCTATATAAACTAGGCGAAATGAAATGAAGACACGTAAGCTAGGCATAAAATTAAAAACACTCCTGCTCAGAATCACTTCAGACGCTTAATCCACTCCGGATCCAAGCCATTCGAACTCAACAACCAACAAAATCAACTCCATGACTCCGATTCTCACAGATCTGCTCCGATCAACTCCAAATTCCAACAATCACAAACAACTCCACAACATCAGCAAAACAAAACCCCGATTCATCCACAAACAAACTCCATTCTTCCAGATCTCACCATTAACCTGCAATAATCCAGAAAATAACCACGAAAACAACCAACTCCAACAATCCAACTCCAGAATTCAAGTAAACACAATCAATCGACAGAAATCATCACGATCGACGTAAGCGAAAATGAAACTTGCATAAAAGTAGAGAAATATCCAGAAACAAAAGAGGACCGAGCTTCGAACAGCGACGCTCGGCGAATTCAGCAGAAACAAAAAACAGAAATAAATTGTTTCTTCGCCCCAAAGAAGGACGGTGTTACAACCCACAAACACTATCGGAAAGCTAAATGTGAACCACAGCGCGAACCCGAGATCCTCCGCGAATTAGAACCAAGTATGTGAAAAGTGAACTGAGCAACAGGCTGTTCGTGAGGCCTCCACCTAGAAGGTCCCTCCAGCTTGCATGCTTCTTCCTTTTATAGATGCGGACATAGCCTTCTAGAGTCTTCGTAGAAATCCCTATTCTACCCTTCAACTCCGAGGCTTCCTCCGTCAAGCAATTTCTTTCATAATGTCCGCTCTTTCGCCAGTTTCCTAGGACTATGCAAGCGTCCTCTTCTTTTCCTGGATCTAGCGAAAACCTTCACACACCTGGCTTAAAACATGCGTTAGAACCAGTAATTTCACGAAATAAAACCCCTAGACCGATGCATGAAATTAGCATTATCACGTGTAATGATGTATATTTTGAACTTTTAGTGTATTTATATTTGGTGTGTATTTTGAATATAGCGTGTAACGGTGTGTAATTTGAATTTTTAGTGGATTTATATTTGGTATGTAGTGTGTGCATTATATGTATTGTTTGTATTTTGTGTAAAGTGTATAAATTTTTTGTACTTTGTGTAGTGTACGAATTATTTGTATTTTTCTATGTGTGTATTTTGTGTCAATATTTGTAGTGTGTGTGATGTGTATGTGAATGTGTACGTGTAAGTGTACGTGCAGTGAATATATTTTCTGTATTCGTGTTTGCATTTTATTAATAGTTTAATGTGTGTATAATGTGTGTCGTGTTTGTGTTTTGTTTTAGTGTGCATGTGTAAGTGTGTAGCTTTTGTATTTTGTTTTAGTGTGTGTGTGTGTATTGTGTGTATTTTTTATATAATGTGTTAATGTGTGCTGTTTAGCACAATGTATGTGTGTTGAATAAAGCGTGTAATGATGTATATTTTGAATTTTTAGTGTATTTATAATTGGTGTGTAGTGTGTGCATTATATGTATTGTTTGTATTTTGTATAAAGTGTATAAATTGTGTGTATCTTGTGCAGTGTAGAAATTATTTGTATTTTTCCCGGTGTATTTTGTGTTAATATTTGTAGTGTGTGTGATGTGTATGTGTATGTGTATGTGTATGTGTACGTGTAGTGCGTATATTTGTTATATTAGTGTTTGCATTTTATTTATAGTGTGTATGTAATGTGTATAATGTGTGTAGCGGTTGTGTTTTGTTTTAGTGTGTCTGTATTGTGTGTATTTTTAATATAGTGTTTGTATTTTATTTATAGTGTTTGTAATGTGTGAAGCGTTTGTGTTTTGTTTTAGTACGCATGTATATTGTGTGTATTTTTTGTATAATGTGTGTTTAGCACAATGTATGTGTTTCGAATATAGCTTGTAATGGTTTATATTTTAAGTTTTTAGTGTATTTATATTTGGTGTGTATTTTGAATTTTTAGTGTATATAGATATTGGGTGCGTAGTGTGTGCATTATATATATTGTTTGCATTTTGTGTAAAGTGTATAAATTGTGTGTATTTTGTGTAGTGTAGGAATTATTTGTATTTTTTCTGTGTGTGTGATGTGCATATGTATGTATATGTGTACGTGCAGTTTGTATATTTTCTGTATTAGTGTTTGAATTTTATTTATAGTGTGTAATGTGTGTATAATGTGTGTAGCGTTTGTGTTTTTTTAGTGTGCGTATGTACTCTGTGTATTTTTAACATAGTGTTTGTATTTTATTTAAAATGTGTGTAACGTTTTTGTTTTGTTTTAGTGTGCATGTGTGTATTGTGTGTATTTTTTATATAATGTGTTAATGTGTGTTTAGCACAATGTATGTGTTTCGAATATAGCTTGTAATGGTGTATATTTTTAATTTTTAGTGTATTTATATTTGGTGTGTATTTTGGAAATAGCTTGTAATGTTGTATATTTTAAATTTTTAGTGTATTTATATTTGGTGTGTAGTATTTGCATTATATGTATTGTTTGTAATTTGTGCAAAGTGTATAAATTGTGTGTATTTTGTATAGTGTAGGAATTATTTTTATTTTTCTCTGTGTGTGTATTTTGTGTTAATATTTGTAGTGTGTGTGATGTGCATGTGTATGTGTATGTGTACGTGCAGTGCGTATATTTTCTGTATTAGTGTTTGCATTTTATTTATAGCGTGTAATGTGTGTAGTGTTTGGGTTTTATTTTAGTGTGAGTGTGTATTGTGTGTATTTTTAATATAAGGTTTGTATTTTATTTATAGTGTATGTAACGTGTGTAGCGTTTGTGTTTGTTTTAGCATGCGTGTGTATTGTGTGTATTTTTTATATAATTTGTTAATGTGAGTTTAACACAATGTATGTGTGTTGAAGATAGCGTGTAATGATGTATATTTTGAACTTTTAGTGTATTTATATTTGGTGTGTATTTTGAATATAGCGTGTAACGGTGTATATTTTGAATTTTTAGTGTATTTATATTTGGTATGTAGTGTGTGCATTATTGAAGTGAGGACGAGCTGAGTCGGATCGTGTGTGTTTCGTGTGCTTACAGGGAACACTAATACAAGTGCTCGGTCAAGACACCGCTCTTCTTAAATCCACTGGATCACTAGGTCCAGGAACCCGAGGAACACAGAGTGTTGTTGTCATTGGACAGGCTCGACTCTCCTTCAAAAATTAATCCCTCAACCCAAATTACTATTAAATTAGTATAGGGAAGTGGGGTCGATCCCACGAAGATGGATTCGTGAGTAGTGTTTAGAGACTCTGGAAACAAGCGGCTGCTGCCACGGAAAGGGGTTGAGGTTTATAACAACTACCACTAGACCTAGGCACGGAATTTAAATGCTAGACCTAAGAAACAGAAAACTTGTAAAATCAAACATCAACACCGAAAGAAACAATAGCTCGCTAGACCGTGTAAATGATTAACTAAATATAACTAGGCAGGAAGAATTAAAAAGTGGGGACCAGGACATTCAAATAAGGTAAGTACGGTAAAAGCTGTAACTAACAAACTCATGCAATTTCCTATCCAACTCAGAAACGTAAATGAAGAAAACAGAGCATACTCCTAGATTCGAACAGAATATAGAAATCGGGACGCCGGAAACTCGCTATGAATCGGAAGTACATCAGATCTACATAAACTGAACAAAATGAAACGAAAACACGTAAGCTAGGCATAAAATTAAACCAACACGACTCAGATTCACGTCGAATGCTTAATCCACTCCGGATCCAAGACATCCGAACTCAACACCCAGCACAATCAACTCCATAGCTCCGATTCTCATAGATCTACTCAAATCAACTCCAGATCCCAACAATCACAGACAACCCTACGACATCAACAAGTTAAGAACCCGATTCATCCACAAACAAACTCCATTCTCCCAGATCCAACCACAAACCTGCGATAATCTAGAAAACAACCAACTCCAACAATCCAACTCAGAATTCAAGTAAACATAATCGACAAACAAAGATCAACACAGTCGGCATAAACTAAAACGAAACTTGCATAAACACAGAGAATATCCAGAAAACAAAGAGGTCCGAGCCTCGAACAGCGAAGCTCGGTGAATTCAGCAGAAACGTAAACAGAAAATAAATTGTTTCTTCGCCCTCAAGTAGGACGGTGTTACCACCAGATCGAAAAGTGTGTAAGCTAGAAGTGAACCCCAAGTATGCCCTGAATTTCCCACGAAAGAACCCAAGTGTGTGAAGAAAAGTGAACTAAGCTACAAGCTGTTGGCGAGGTCTCCAACCGAGAAGATCCCTCCAGCGTGCATGCTTCTCTCTTTTATAGACGCGGACATAACCTTCTAGAGTCTTCGTAGAAATCTCTATTCTACCCTTCAACTCCGAGGCTTCCTCCGTCGAGCAATTTTCCGCATAATGTCCACTCTTTCGCCTTCTTCCTAGGTCCACGCAACTGTCTTCCTTCTTTGCTGGACCTGGCGAAAATCTTCACATACCTGGCTTAAAACGCGTGTTAGACCCAGAAATTTCACGAATTAAAGCCCTAGACCTATGCATGAAATTAGCCTTATCAAACTGCTCACACTTAAACCATGCTTGTCCTCAAGTATGAAAGACAAGAAAATGAAATAAGGCGAATTTCAATGCACGGTTCCCAAGAACGATCCTACAAACAAGATTTAACAAAAACAAAAACCTAGACCTAGAAAACTAACAGACTCAGAAAAGAAAATAACACACAAAGAACACAAAACACAACACATAATCATGCACTAGCTTCAACTTTTAGGCGACTGTCCCCACAAGCTTAAGTCTTCTCCGATCGTCTACAGTCTCCAAATCCTCCTTCTTCCTTCGTCAACCCAAACGGTTCATCAGTTTGACAAGAAACCTATGGATTTCCTACCGGTTAGGTTCGCTCGATCACTCATTCCTCACCAGGGATGTTAGGACCAAAAACGCTCCAAGGTTAAAGTTACACCACTGATGCGTTGGGTTATGAGAGTTTCCCCTTTTTATTATCTCCCCTCTTTTCTGGGTAAGGCAAATATTTCCTAGGTCAGGTAATTTTTACTTCCTGCCCTTAGATAATTAAGCTCCTTTTTCTCTTCTTTTATTTTCCCCCTGGACTTCGTCCAGCTTATACCTCCTTTTTTTCCCTGGACTTCGTCCAGCTTATACCTCATTTTTTCCTGGACTTCGTCCAGCTTATACCACCAGCTCTGGACTTTGTCCAGCTTATTCCTTCATAACCCATTTTTTTCTCCTTTATACTCTACTCCCTAAGCATCAAGTGGCTGCCCATTTTTTATAAGTTAGCTCAAAGTGTTTAGGCTTATAACTCACTTTATAGTAAGGCTGCACAGCTAGGTTATCTAAGGTATCCTCTATCGTCCTCACTTCATCCAAACCGCTTTTAGTTTATTAAGGAAGAGGGCATCAAAGTTGACGTGTATCCTATCTTCAATCGCTCTCACTAAGGGAATATTTCTGCCTTATTGTATCCACTAGCTCATGCAACACGTAACACACAGACAAGACCTAAAAAAAAAAAAACTATAAGACTTACAGTCACAGACTGCACCTATTCCCTCCCCCTCCCACTTCACTCAAGCTTGTCCCCAAGCCATCCTAGTGAAGGGGGGTAAATAGGGAAGTACAAACATGTAAAACAGAAAACCAAACAAATAAACATCGTGCCAAAAACAAACAAACTTCTCACACTTAGACCGTACACCGAGCTAAGTGGGAGAAAGCACAACAACCAAAACCAAACATGCAAAACAGCTCAACCCCTTCTCACACTTAGACCAGAAATTGGGCTAAGTGTGGAAAGTAGCAACACATATGTACAGAGCAAGCATGCTGGCACAGAACATTAAAACAAACAAAAAGCAGAAACAGAAAGCAATAAAAGACGAAAAGTAAAAGTTACTTGGGTTGGGGGAAATTAATTCGGGGTCTGGCCCCCTCGGGAGCCAGACTTGGGCGGCACAGCTTGTTGGGTCACTTTAGCTTTCTTTCTTGCCGGTGATTCCGGCTTCTCTTTCCTCTCGTCAGTCTGTCCGGGTACGGTCTTCTTCAAGGTCATGGGTCTAGTAGAGGACGAATTGATTAGAGGCTTGTTGACTTCTGGCTGCTTCCGGATAGATAGATCTCCTGGACTTGGCGCCCTGGGTCCGCCACTAGGTCCAGGAAGTAATATTGGTGCGTCCGGGAATTTCTCTCGCAACCACTTTATCATTGCCATCATTAACGTGACACCCTCCGTCATCTTCTCAGTGCATCGGGTCGACATTGCCACCAGATCAGAAACGCGCCCCTTGAGGGCCACCATTTCCTCCCTAACCGTCTAAACCTCCGATCTCATTTCTACCATTCCCGTTCGTACTCCGGCAACTTTCTTCCTTACTCTCTCAGCTTCACCATTGTCTTTTCCTTTACCCCGCAGGGCCACAATCCCTTCCATCACTTTTTGAATCTCGGATCTCATCCAACTGACTTTCTTTCTCATTGCATCCACCTCCACAACTGGCTTCCTGGCTTCACCTGCATCAGCAACGTCCTTCACACCCGCCACCTCTTGTTCCTGTTTGATCTGGGCCTCCGATTTACCAACTTCGTAAAAATAGACATCCCTCTTGTGCATGATTAGCAGCCCCTTGTTGAAGAAGTACTCCATATTGAAAACCTCGCGGGGTAGACACATCTTCACCTCCCGGCAAGCCTTGTGGATCTTCATAATCACATTGCGCTGCAGATAAGCTCCCAGAAGGTGGCATGTGTATAGATGCCGGGAGGGATTGGCAGTTACTTGGTGGCAGGCTTGAGCTAACCAGTAGCCCAAATGAACACGTACACCCGTGGCCATGCACAAGGTAAAGTATAAGTCGGCGGTTGTCAAGGCGGTGTTGGCTGTGCCCATCAGGTTGTAGCTAATGAAGGTTTGGGCGAACCTCAGAACCCTGTCTTCGATGTGGTGAGCCTTCGAACAACTAGTTTTAAATTGACCCACCCTCGGATGAGTCAAGAACTCCCATGCGCTCTGCGCTTTGAAACCTGGCGTGAGTTTTGGTGGACCAACCATTCTCTCATTCCATAAACCTTCGTCATCTTCCATACGCGTTAGCAGACCCATCCGTAGAGTCCACTCCCTGATGCTCATCACATGCTCTTCATTAAAGAGCCTGAAGTTAATGGAATCGGCATCCAAGTCGGTGGTGGATTTAAACCGGAAAGTCGAGAAAAATTCTCGTGCCACGTCTATCGGAACCTCAAGGGTGTTATGCTTTAGCAACCAGTCAAAGCCGATTGCCTCTATATACCCCCGAAACTCGTCATTGCTTGAGATCCCCTTAAGCTCTGCTGAATCGTACTTCTTTCCCGATTTGGCATGTTTCCCCACGGTACTCTTCTCTGCATATATCGCTGTACGTTTTGGGTCATCAAACTTCCCCATCGCATTCAGCAGTTCCTTAGTTATCCAGATTTCTTTCGGCTCAAAATTGAGCTCCACTCCTTGATCTTCCTCGGAGTCACTGGACTCATTAGGGCTTTCCGACTCGGCATCGGACGATATTTTAGCAGGTGGAGAGGGAGAATGGTCGGCGGACTTCCCTCTTGCTTTCTTGGTCGAGGAAGGAGCGATCTGCTTCCCCGTCCTCTTCCTCTCGACCGTGCGTCTGCGCTCCTCCTCGTCGTTCTCCCCATCGTCAGGTCTGGGAGAATCTGCCTGCTCAGGTGCTGCGGCCCCTCGACCCAGCATGTCCTCCTCCGTCTGCTGGACGGTTTCGTCTATCTCATCACGCAGACTCCGACGAGCCTTCCTCCTTGCTTCCCTTGCATTTACCGGTGAATCGGTCCCATCAGGGACATCAGTCAGATCCACCATTAGAGTCATCCCGTCGTCGACGGGTTCCTGTGCCTCGCCAGACGCGAGGTCGTCTTCCTTCCCAATCAATGGGGTTGCCCCCTCGATGTAAACAGGGGTCTCTACCCCACCCGGACTTCCCGTAACAAATTGGGCTTCGGTGCCCTCAACCACTCCTGGGGTTTTCCCCGCCGATTGTCTTTCAGAAGTTAGGGCTTCGCCGCCCGTTGGAACATCGCAACCAACAACAGGGTTTTCCCCCTCGACCAACTCCTCCAAAACAGGGGTTTCCCCCTCTGTAAATTCCTTCACAACAAGGGTTGCCCCCTCCTCAGTGACAGAACCTAACCTAGGCTCACTTACGGCCAACAACTCCAACCCCGCGGTCAGATCTGCTTCTTCTTCGCGAGATTCTGCGGTGGTTGGTTCTTGAACAGTGACAGCTTCTTCTGGTACAGCGGTGGTGGGTTCTGCGGCAGCCACCGGTTTGGGTGTTGAAACCCCTGAAGTTCCCGGTTGTGATACGGCAGATGTAGAAACGGCTGGTGCAGATTTCCCCATTACCGCTGCGAACATGGCAAATGCCTCCATCGCCTTTTCTGGTCCCCCAAATTTTTGTAGTATATCCGCCATAAACGCCGCCGCACTTGAATCGGCGGATCCTGAAGTGTTTCCGGTACTCGGCTTGTTATCCATGAAGAATTCTGTAGAAAATCTTGACAAAAACTAGGACAGAAATTTCTTTGATTAGGGTTAGAGAAAGGAACCCTAGAGAGAAGTTTGGGGAATTCTGGATGTAGAGAGAGTGAATAAGGGAAAATGAGAAGAGAACACGGTTATTAACCGATAGGTATGGGAGAGGACGGTTTGCAGGCGGTTGCAGGCATGACGCTAGCGACTGCACGCCTTCCCATAAAGGTGTCCTTTGAAATTCGAACCGGTGCCAACTCCCTCCAAAACTTTACTTCTCAACTCCTCGCCCTAGCAAATTCCTTCTGCAAAACCGTACTTAGGAAAAAAAACATTAAACAAAAACTTGAAACGCCAGACTCCTCGGTTTTAGGGTATGACAGTATCAAAAACATTCCCAAAGAGTCTGGTATTTCGAAAATATTTTTGGAAGATTATTTTTTTTTTTTTTTTGTTTGGGTTTTTCTAGATTTACGAAAAGTGATTAAATATTTACAAAATTTCTTACGAGTGTTCTCAAGATTCCCCGGGTCAGGGTATAAAAACTTTTTAGTCACTCGACCCAGGAAATCTTTAAGAACACTTCCTTCCTAGACCCGTTTGCGGATATCAAGAAGCGCGTGTAGCGGCACTTCGTCCACTACACACATCTCCGAGGCATCCCTAAACACCTTCAGACGATGACCATTGACAAGGAAAGGAGTAGAGTTTGAAGAACTTCCCTGGATTTCTACTGCTCCATTTGCACGCAGACTCACAACAGTGTATGGCCCAATCCATTTGGACTTTAACTTGCCGGGCATTAACTTGAGCCGGGACTGGAACAGGAGAACCTTCTGCCCAACTTGCAGTTCCTTGGTCCGGAGATTTTTATCATGCCACAATTTGGTCTTTTCCTTGTACCACATTGCTGACTCGTAAGATTCAAGTCGCAATTCTTCCAACTCTTGGAGTTGCAGTTTCCTCTCTCCCTCACAAGCTCGAGGACTCATATTAATCTCCTTGACCGCCCAGTAAGCCCTGTGCTCAATTTCCACCGGTAGGTGACACATCTTGCCAAATACTAACCTGTAAGGAGACATTCCAATGGGCGTTTTATATGCTGTTCTATATGCCCATAATGCATCATCAATTCTCTTGCTCCAGTCTTTCCTCGACGGATTCACCATTTTTTCCAGGATCGCTTTGATTTCTTTATTTGATATTTCCGCTTGGCCGTTGGACTGAGGATGATATGGTGTGGAGAGGCGATGGTGAACTCTGTACTTTCTCATTAGAGCTTCAATAGTCCGGTTGCGGAAATGCATCCCATTGTCAGATATTATAGCTCTGGGTACTCCGTACCTGTTGAAAATGTTAGCTCTAAGGAACTTCGCTACCTCTTTAGCTTCACACGATGCTGTTGCTTTTGCCTCTATCCACTTCGAAACATAATCTACTGCCACAAGTATGTAGGTGTTTCCGTTTGAAGACGGAAATGGACCCATGAAGTCCATCCCCCAGACATCGAAGATCTCACATACAATTATTGGAACTTGTGGCATTTCGTCCCTCCTGGAGATTCCCCCGGTCTGTTGACACCTCACACAGTTCTGACAGAATTCAAAAGCATCCTTATTCAACGTGGGCCAGTAAAACCCACTGTCCAACACCTTCCTTGCGGTTTTCCTAGGTCCAAAGTGACCTCCACACGCTAGGGCATGGCAATGGTTCAGCACATCCCTCTGTTCCCACTCTGAGATACACCTCCGGATAACTTGGTCGGCTCCCATTCACCACAAATACGGGTCATCCCAGAAATAGTACTTGGCCTCACTCTTCAATTTCATCTTCTGGGCCCGGGAGATTTCTTGGGAACTGGGTACCTCTCCAGTGACTAAGTAATTTGCCAGGTCAGCGAACCATGGCTCAGTGTTTGTCTGACATTTCCCTTTCTCGGCATCCCCTGGACCTATTAATGCCATGAGCTTTTCCCAATTGATGGGTCTAGGGAGTTCTTCCAGATAATACAAATGCTCCTCGGGGAATGCATCTGGAATTGCTTCCTCGGTCTCTCCTTGAAAGATACGACTTAGGTGGTCAGCCACCTTGTTCTCAGTTCCTTTCTTATCCTTAACTTCCCAATCGAATTCTTGTAAAAATAATACCCAACGGATTAATCTTGGTTTAGACTCCTTCTTTGCCAGCAAGTACTTAATAGTTGCATGGTCCGTGAAAACGATCACCTTCGACCCCAGCAAATACGGGCGAAACTTCTCAAATGAGTATACCACCGTCAGCATTTCTTTTTCGGTGGTGTCATAATTCTTCTGAGCTTGATTCAGTGTTTTGGATGCATATAAGATCACATAGCTTTTTCCATCAATTCTTTGACCTAGCACTGCTCCCACGGCATAGTCGCTTGCGTCACACATAATTTCAAAGGGTAGATTCCAGTTGGGCGCTCTAATAATGGGGGCAGATACTAGTCTATCTTTCAACAACTGAAAAGCCCTTTTGCACTCCTCATCGAACTCAAACTCCACATCGTTATGCAATAAGTGAGTGAGTGGTTGAGCAATCTTTGCGAAATCCTTTATAAACTTCCTATAAAATCCTGCATGCCCTAGGAATCCTCTTACCTCTTTCTGATTCGTCGGGTAAGGCAGTTTCGAGATGACATCGATTTTTTCTTGATCTACATGTATCCCTCTTTCCGATACCACATGCCCTAGGACAATTCCTTCAGGGACCATAAAGTGGCATTTCTCGAAATTCAAAACCAAATGCTTTTCCTGGCACCTCCTCAGCACTATATCCAAACTCGCCAAACACGAGTCAAATGAATTCCCGTACACAGTGAAGTCGTCCATAAAAATCTCGATGCAATCCTCTAGAAGATCCGAGAAAATATCATACACCGCTGGAAAGTCCCTGGCGCATTGCAGAGACCAAACGGCATCCTCCTATAAGCGTACGTTCCAAAGGGACACGTGAAAGTTGTCTTCTCTTGATCCTCGGGATCCACATAGATTAGAAAATATCCACTATATTCGTCCAGGAAACAGAAATATTGCTTACCTGCCAGCCTCTCCAACATCTGATCAATGAAAGGTAGCGGGAAGTGATCCTTCTTAGTAGCCTCGTTCAGCTTCCGGTAGTCAATACACATCCTCCACCCAGTAACAAGTCGAGTGGGGACCAACTCATTTTTATCGTTCTTAACTACCTGTATTCCTGACTTCTTTGGTACCATATGTACGGGACTAACCCATTCACTGTCTGGTATGGAATATATGATTCCTAGGGATAGCAACTTCAATACTTCCTTCAGCACTTCTTCCCTCATGTTCGGATTCAACTTGCGTTGCGGATCCCTACAGGCCTTTGCTCCTTCTTCTAAACGAATGTGATGCATACACATATCTGGACTGATTCCAACCAAGTCAGAGAGCGTCCACCCAATGGCTTTCTTGTTTCTCCTAATTACATTCAGCAGTTCCTCTTCTTGTCCCTCGGTCAAGCTGCTGTTAATAATCACCGGGAAGTTTTCGTTTTCCTCCAGATAAGCATACTTGAGCCCCGGTGGAAGTGTTTTCAATTCTTTCTTGGGGATATCTTGTTCCTGGGGCAAGGGATTTTTTTCTGTTGTCATTCCTTTCTTAGACTCAGCAGAACTGTTCATGCTCGCCACATAAGGTGTCTTCCTTGACATAACTAGCTCCGGACTTGTACAGAATTCCAGAATTGCTTCCGCTAGTTCCTCATCTGATAACTCATTTGTGTTCATTGTTTGACACCAACTGGCTACTTCTCTATCAATGGCATGACCCATCTCAGAATTCTCGATCTGTTCCTGCATTAACTTTGTCTCAAGATATTCCTGGACCAAGGGGTTAATAACATCTATAGCATACAAATTTTCAACGTCAAGAGGTCTTTTCGTTGCCTCATCTATGCTGAATGTATATTTCTCCCCATTGTAATCAAGGCAAATAGTACCGTCAAAAACATCAATGATAGTTTTAGCAGTCCGTAGAAAAGGTCTCCCTAGAAGTACTCCGCCAGACTCTGCAGACTCATTATCACTCATCCTTATCACATGGAAATCAGCTGGGTACAAGAAATCATGTACCTTTACTATCACATTCTCAAGCACACCTTCAGGACAAATGCATGACCTGTCTGCCAATTGGATCACAACTTTCGTGTCCACCATGTCTACCCCTACTAACCTCTTGTATACAGATAGCGGTAACACATTTATCGACGCACCTAAATCACACATAGCATGCTCAATTTTCACGTCACCAATAGAGATGGGTAAGGTAAATATACCTGGATCATTGCATTTTGAAGGCATCCTCCGCTTTTGAATCACTGCCGAGACATTCTCGCCTATCAAAATTTTCCCACTGGGTCTAGCCTTTCCAGCTATAAATTCCTTGATGAACTTGCTAAACACCGGCAATTTCAAGGCCTGCAGGAATGGTAGATTAATGTCTAGTTTCCCAAAAATGTCCATGAAATCCACCGGCTCTTCTTTCTTCTTCTTGGCTTCCCCCCGGCTCGGGAAAGGCTTCAATCGTTTTCCTGCTCCTGTAGAACTGTCAGCTGAGAATTCTCCAGTCTCCTCCCTTTCTGCCTTGTTCTCAAATACTGGCTCTGGATCGAGGAAGAATGGCTCAGTTGACTTAGGCAAGGGTTTCTCCAAATCTCCTATCTTAAGGTCATCCTTGACCAATGAACTTTCTCCTTCCAAGTCCCCAGACCTAGGAATAGTATCTTCTTCCTTACCTTCCTTGGGGCTTATCGCTTCCTTGGTTCTCACCACTGGCCCATCATATGCCTTCTCGGATCTCAAGGTAACCTGACTTATATTCGCCCTATCTGGTGGCCTTACTGAGGCGGGAATCTTTCCCTCGTTTCCTTTCATATCACTCAAAGCAGTGGCTATCTGAGACAATTGTTTAGCCAGCATATCCATGGCTGCCTTTTGCTCCTGTTGAGCATCTTGAAGCTTATGCGCTACGTCATTGTTCGATTGCAGGTTGCTTTGCATATGTTGCTGAGAACTGACGAGGTCGTGTACCATATCATCGATACTATGGTGAACCCTGATCTGGTGGTCACAGTAGAGGCTGTATCCTTAACCTACCGAGTAAACTGGTCGTACTTCCTCCCAGACGAGTTGCTCCAGAATTTTCCCAGAATTCCTAGGGTTATCGTACGCCTTCTTAGCGTCGATCAATTTTTCCAGAATTTCCCTTGCTTCACTTCCCCTCTTTCTTGTGAAATTCCCCCTACTCGAGGAATTCATTAAATCCGTTGACTCAGGAGTCGCTCCTTCGTAAAACAGAGAGTAGGTCTCTGCCTCTATCATTCGGTAGTTTGGGCATGCATCCAACAACCCCTTAAATCTCGACCAATACTGACTCAAGGATTCGTCGTAATCCTGCTTACACTCTAATATTTCTTTCTTCAGTGCATTCGTCTTGTTGGATGGGAAGCAATAATCTAGGAATTCCAATTTGAAATCCCTCCATATGCGAATAGAATCCGGGGGTAACCTTAATAACTACGTGTTAGCTTCCCCTTTCAAGGTAAACGGAATCACACGTAGGCGATAATCCTCCTCTGTTGCATCATTCTGCCTTTTCTGAATACCACACAACTTGCTGAATTCATTTAAGAACTCATATGGACACTCATTTCTACGCCCAGAGAACGTCGGCAAGATGCCGAGCACGTTTGTCTTGATCTCAATAGTCCTCTGGCGTGGATTCATCACTATAGCTTGAGTTGGTTCTCCATCTAAATGGGCAGTGAGAGAACCAATCTCTGGATCTGGATCTACTACCTGCGCCATGACTATTTCCTCTGCTTCCCCTGTTTCTGACTCCGTTTCTGATTCGGGTGGGGATTCTGGATCTTCGCGTCCTGACGACGTCCAAGATTCATCGCTAGTTAATTCACTCGGGAACGGATCTCCTATGGTGAACCCTGATCTGGTGGTCACAGTAGAGGCTGTATCCTTAACCTACCGAGTAAACTGGTCGTACTTCCTCCCCAGACGAGTTGCTCCAGAATTTTCCCAGAATTCCTAGGGTTATCGTACGCCTTCTTAGCGTCGATCAATTTTCCCAGAATTTCCCTTGCTTCACTTCCCCTCTTTCTTGTGAAATTCCCTCCACTCGAGGAATTCATTAAATCCGTTGACTCAAGAGTCGCTCCTTCGTAAAACAGAGAGTAGGTCTCTGCCTCTATCATTCGGTGGTTTGGGCATGCATCCAACAACCCCTTAAATCTCGACCAATACTGACTCAAGGATTCGTCGTAATCCTGCTTACACTCTAATATTTCTTTCTTCAGTGCATTCGTCTTGTTGGATGGGAAGCAATAATCTAGGAATTCCAATTTGAAATCCCTCCATGTGCGAATAGAATCCGGGGGGTAACCTTAATAACCACGTGTTAGCTTCCCCTTTCAAGGTAAACGGAATCGCACGTAGGCGATAATCCTCCTCTGTTGCATCATTCGGCCTTTTCTGAATACCACACAACTTGCTGAATTCATTTAAGAACTCATACGGACACTTATTTCTACGCCCAGAGAACGTCGGCAAGATGCCGAGCACGTTTGTCTTGATCTCAATAGTCCTCTGGTGTGGATTCATCACTATAGCTTAAGTTGGTTCTCCATCTAAATGGGCAGTGAGAGAACCGATCTCTGGATCTGGATCTACTACTTGCGCCATCACTATTTCCTCTGCTTCCCCTGTTTCTGACTCCGTTTCTGATTCGGGTGGGGATTCTGGATCTTCGCGTCCTGACGACATCCAAGATTCGTCGCTAGTTAATTCACTCGGGAACGGATCTCCTATGGTGAACCCTGATCTGGTGGTCACAGTAGAGGCTGTATCCTTAACCTACCGAGTAAACTGGTCGTACTTCCTCCAAGACGAGTTGCTCCAGAATTTTCCCAGAATTCCTAGGGTTATCGTACGCCTTCTTAGCGTCGATCAACTTTCCCAGAATTTCCCTTGCTTCACTTCCCCTCTTTCTTGTGAAATTCCCCCCACTCGAGGAATTCATTAAATCCGTTGACTCAGGAGTCGCTCCTTCGTAAAACAGAGAGTAGGTCTCTGCCTCTATCATTCGGTGGTTTGGGCATGCATCCAACAACCCCTTAAATCTTGACCAATACTGACTCAAGGATTCGTCGTAATCCTGCTTACACTCTAATATTTCTTTCTTCAGTGCATTCGTCTTGTTGGATGGGAAGCAATAATCTAGGAATTCCAATTTGAAATCCCTCCATGTGCGAATAGAATCCGGGGGTAACCTTAATAACTACGTGTTAGCTTCCCCTTTCAAGGTAAACGGAATCACACGTAGGCGATAATCCTCCTCTGTTGCATCATTCGGCCTTTTCTGAATACCACACAACTTGCTGAATTCATTTAAGAACTCATATGGACACTCATTTCTACGCCCAGAGAACGTCGGCAAGATGCCGAGCACGTTTGTCTTGATCTCAATAGTCCTCTGGCGTGGATTCATCACTATAGCTTGAGTTGGTTCTCCATCTAAATGGGCAGTGAGAGAACCGATCTCTGGATCTGGATCTACTACCTGCACCATGACTATTTCCTCTGCTTCCCCTGTTTCTGACTCCGTTTCTGATTCGGGTGGGGATTCTGGATCTTCGCATCCTGACGACGTCCAAGATTCGTCGCTAGTTAATTCACTCGGGAACGGATCTCCTATGGTGAACCCTGATCTGGTGGTCACAGTAGAGGCTGTATCCTTAACCTACCGAGTAAACTGGTCGTACTTCCTCCCAGACGAGTTGCTCCAGAATTTTCCCAGAATTCCTAGGGTTATCGTACGCCTTCTTAGCGTCGATCAATTTTCCCAGAATTTCCCTTGCTTCACTTCCCCTCTTTCTTGTGAAATTCCCTCCACTCGAGGAATTCATTAAATCCGTTGACTCAAGAGTCGCTCCTTCGTAAAACAGAGAGTAGGTCTCTGCCTCTATCATTCGGTGGTTTGGGCATGCATCCAACAACCCCTTAAATCTCGACCAATACTGACTCAAGGATTAGTCTTAATCCTGCTTACACTCTAATATTTCTTTCTTCAGTGCATTCGTCTTGTTGGATGGGAAGCAATAATCTAGGAATTCCAATTTGAAATCCCTCCATGTGCGAATAGAATCCGGGGGGTAACCTTAATAACCACGTGTTAGCTTCCCCTTTCAAGGTAAACGGAATCGCACGTAGGCGATAATCCTCCTCTGTTGCATCATTCGGCCTTTTCTGAATACCACACAACTTGCTGAATTCATTTAAGAACTCATACGGACACTCATTTCTACGCCCAGAGAACGTCGGCAAGATGCCGAGCACGTTTGTCTTGATCTCAATAGTCCTCTGGTGTGGATTCATCACTATAGCTTAAGTTGGTTCTCCATCTAAATGGGCAGTGAGAGAACCGATCTCTGGATCTGGATCTACTACTTGCGCCATGACTATTTCCTCTGCTTCCCCTGTTTCTGACTCCGTTTCTGATTCGGGTGGGGATTCTGGATCTTCGCGTCCTGACGACGTCCAAGATTCGTCGCTAGTTAATTCACTCGGGAACGGATCTCCTATGGTGAACCCTGATCTGGTGGTCACAGTAGAGGCTGTATCCTTAACCTACCGAGTAAACTGGTCGTACTTCCTCCCAGACGAGTTGCTCTAGAATTTTCCCAGAATTCCTAGGGTTATCGTACGCCTTCTTAGCGTCGATCAACATTCCCAGAATTTCCCTTGCTTCACTTCCCCTCTTTCTTGTGAAATTCCCCCCACTCGAGGAATTCATTAAATCCGTTGACTCAGGAGTCACTCCTTCGTAAAACAGAGAGTAGGTCTCTGCCTCTATCATTCGGTGGTTTGGGCATGCATCCAACAACCCCTTAAATCTCGACCAATACTGACTCAAGGATTCGTCGTAATCCTGCTTACACTCTAATATTTCTTTCTTCAGTGCATTCGTCTTGTTGGATGGGAAGCAATAATCTAGGAATTCCAATTTGAAATCTCTCCATGTGCGAATAGAATCCGGGGGGTAACCTTAATAACCACGTGTTAGCTTCCCCTTTCAAGGTAAATAGAATCGCACGTAGGCGATAATCCTCCTCTGTTGCATCATTCAGCCTTTTCTGATTACCACACAACTTGCTGAATTCATTTAAGAACTCATATGGACACTCATTTCTACGCCCAGAGAACGTCGGCAAGATGCCGAGCACGTTTGTCTTGATCTCAATAGTCCTCTGGCGTGGATTCATCACTATAGCTTGAGCTGGTTCTCCATCTAAATGGGCAGTGAGAGAACCGATCTCTGGATCTGGATCTACTACCTGCACCATGACTATTTCCTCTGCTTCCCCTGTTTCTGACTCCGTTTCTGATTCGGGTGGGGATTCTGGATCTTCGCGTCCTGACGACGTCCAAGATTCGTCGCTAGTTAATTCACTCGGGAACGGATCTCCTATGGTGAACCCTAATCTGGTGGTCACAGTAGAGGCTGTATCCTTAACCTACCGAGTAAACTGGTCGTACTTCCTCCCAGACGAGTTGCTCCAGAATTTTCCCAGAATTCCTAGGGTTATCGTACGCCTTCTTAGCGTCGATCAATTTTCCCAGAATTTCCCTTGCTTCACTTCCCCTCTTTCTTGTGAAATTCCCTCCACTCGAGGAATTCATTAAATCCGTTGACTCAAGAGTCGCTCCTTCGTAAAACAGAGAGTAGGTCTCTGCCTCTATCATTCGGTGGTTTGGGCATGCATCCAACAACCCCTTAAATCTCGACCAATACTGACTCAAGGATTCGTCTTAATCCTGCTTACACTCTAATATTTCTTTCTTCAGTGCATTCGTCTTGTTGGATGGGAAGCAATAATCTAGGAATTCCAATTTGAAATCCCTCCATGTGCGAATAGAATCCGGGGGGTAACCTTAATAACCACGTATTAGCTTCCCCTTTCAAGGTAAACGGAATCGCACGTAGGCGATAATCCTCCTCTGTTGCATCATTCGGCCTTTTCTGAATACCACACAACTTGCTGAATTCATTTAAGAACTCATACGGACACTCATTTCTACGCCCAGAGAACGTCGGCAAGATGCCGAGCACGTTTGTCTTGATCTCAATAGTCCTCAGGTGTGGATTCATCACTATAGCTTAAGTTGGTTCTCCATCTAAATGGGCAGTGAGAGAACCGATCTCTGTATCTGGATCTACTACTTGCGCCATGACTATTTCCTCTGCTTCCCCTGTTTCTGACTCCGTTTCTGATTCGGGTGGGGATTCTGGATCTTCGCGTCCTGACGACGTCCAAGATTCGTCGCTAGTTAATTCACTCGGGAACGGATCTCCTATGGTGAACCCTGATCTGGTGGTCACAGTAGAGGCTGTATCCTTAACCTACCGAGTAAACTGGTCGTACTTCCTCCCAGACGAGTTGCTCCAGAATTTTCCCAGAATTCCTAGGGTTATCGTACGCCTTCTTAGCGTCGATCAACTTTCCCAGAATTTCCCTTGCTTCACTTCCCCTCTTTCTTGTGAAATTCCCCCCACTCGAGGAATTCATTAAATCCGTTGACTCAGGAGTCGCTCCTTCGTAAAACAGAGAGTAGGTCTCTGCCTCTATCATTCGGTGGTTTGGGCATGCATCCAACAACCCCTTAAATCTTGACCAATACTGACTCAAGGATTCGTCGTAATCCTGCTTACACTCTAATATTTCTTTGTTCAGTGCATTCGTCTTGTAGGATGGGAAGCAATAATCTAGGAATTCCAATTTGAAATCCCTCCATGTGCGAATAGAATCCGGGGGGTAACCTTAATAACCACGTGTTAGCTTCCCCTTTCAAGGTAAATAGAATCGCACGTAGGCGATAATCCTCCTCTGTTGCATCATTCAGCCTTTTCTGAATACCACACAACTTGCTGAATTCATTTAAGAACTCATACGGACACTCATTTCTACGCCCAGAGAACGTCGGCAAGATGTCGAGCACGTTTGTCTTGATCTCAATAGTCCTCTGGCGTGGATTCATCACTATAGCTTGAGCTGGTTCTCCATCTAAATGGGCAGTGAGAGAACCGATCTCTGGATCTCGATCTACTACCTGCGCCATGACTATTTCCTCTGCTTCCCCTGTTTCTGACTCCGTTTCTGATTCGGGTGGGGATTCTGGATCTTCGCGTCCTGACGACGTCCAAGATTCGTCGCTAGTTAATTCACTCGGGAACGGATCTCCTGTGGTGAACCCTGATCTGGTAGTCACAGTAGAGGCTGTATCCTTAACCTACCGAGTAAACTGGTCGTACTTCCTCCCAGACGAGTTGCTCCAGTAGGTAGATCCTGAGCCTCTGCTCATAAACTACAAACAAAAGAGAAAGAAAACAAATCAAAACTATTTACACCATAGACTCTGAACACTAACACTAAGCACGCCATCCATCCCCGGCAACGGCGCCATTTGAAGTGAGGACGAGCTGAGTCGGATCGTATGTGTTTCGTGTGCTTACAGGGAACAATAATACAAGTGCTCGGTCAAGACACCGCGCTTCTTAAATCCACTGGATCACTAGGTCCAGGAACCCGAGGAACACAGAGTGTTGTTGTCGTTGGACACGCTCGACTCTCCTTCAAAAATTAATCCCTCAATCCAAATTACTATTAAATTAGTATAGGGAAGTGGGGTCGATCCCACGAAGATGGATTCGTGAGTAGTGTTTAGAGACTCTGGAAACAAGCGGCTGCTGCCACGCAAAGGGGTTGAGGTTTATAACAACTACCACTAGACCTAGGCACGGAATTTAAAAGCTAGACCTAAGAAACAGAATAGTTGTAAAATCTCGCTAGACCGTGTAAATGATTAACTAAATATGACTAGGCAGGAAGAATTAAAAAGTGGGGACCAGGACATTCAAATAAGGTAAGTACGGTAAAAGCTGCAACTAACAAACTCATGCAATTTCCTATCCAACTCAGAAACGTAAATGAAGAAAACAGAGCATACTGCTAGATTCGAACAGAATATAGAAATCAGGACGCCGGAAACTCGCTACGAATCGGAAGTACATCAGATCTACATAAACTGAACGAAATGAAACGAAAACACGTAAGCTAGGCATAAAATTAAACCAACACGACTCAGATTCACGTCGAATGCTTAATCCACTCCGGATCTAAGACATCCGAACTCAACACCCAGCACAATCAACTCCATAGCTCCGATTCTCACAGATCTACTCAAATCAACTCCAGATCCCAACAATCACAGACAACCCTACGACATCAACTAGTTAAGAACCCGATTCATCCACAAACAAACTCCATTCTCCCAGATCCAACCACAAACCTGCGATAATCTAGAAAACAACCAACTCCAACAATCCAACTCAGAATTCAAGTAAACATAATCGACAAACAAAGATCAACACAGTTGGCATAAACTAAAACGAAACTTGCATAAACACAGAGAATATCCAGAAAACAAAGAGGTCCGAGCCTCGAACAGCGAAGCTCGGTGAATTCAGCAGAAACGTAAACAGAAAATAAATTGTTTCTTCGCCCTCAAGTAGGACGGTGTTACCACCAGATTGAAAAGTGTGTAAGCTAGAAGTGAACCCCAAGTATGCCCTGAATTTCCCACGAAAGAACCCAAGTGTGTGAAGAAAAGTGAACTAAGCTACAAGCTGTTGGCGAGGTCTCCAACCGAGAAGATCCCTCCAGCGTGCATGCTTCTCTCTTTTATAGACGCGGACATAACCTTCTAGAGTCTTCGTAGAAATCTCTATTCTACCCTTCAACTCTGAGGCTTCCTCCGTCAAGCAATTTTCCGCATAATGTCCACTCTTTCGCCTTCTTCCTAGGTCCACGCAACTGTCTTCCTTCTTTGCTGGACCTGGCGAAAATCTTCACATACCTGGCTTAAAACGCGTGTTAGACCCAGAAATTTCACGAATTAAAGCCCTCGACCTATGCATGAAATTATCCTTATCAATTATATGTATTGTTTGTATTTTGTGTAAAGTGTATAAATTGCGTGTATTTTGTGCAGTGTAGGAATTTTTTGTATTTTCTTTTGTGTGTGTATTTTGTGTTAATATTTGTAGTGTGTGAGATGTGTATGTGTATGTGTAAGTGTACTGTGGCGTATATTTTCTGTATTAGTGATTGCATTGTATTTATAGTGTGTAATGTGTGTATAATGTGTGTAGCGTTTGTGTTTTGTTTAAGTGTGTGTGTGTATTGTGTGTATTTTTCAATATAGTGATTGCATTTTATTTATAGTTTATGTAATGTGTGTAGCGTTTGTGTTTTGTTTTAGTGTGCGTGTGTGTATTGTATGTATATTTTATATAATGTGTTAATGTGTGTTTAGCACAATGTATGTGTTTCGTATATAGCTTGTAATGGTGTATATTTTGAATTTTTAGTGTAGTTATATTTGGTGTGTATTTTGGAAAGAGCTTGTAATGTTGTATATTTTAAAATTTTTAGTGTATTTATATTTGGTGTGTAGTATGTGAATTATATGTATTGTTTGTATTTTATGTAAAGTGTATAAATTGTGTGTACTTTGTGTAGTGTAGGAATTATTTGTATTTTTCTCTGTGTGTATTTTTTGTTAATATTTGTAGAGTTTTGTGATGTGTATGTGTATGTGTACGTGTAAGTCACACTTAACACATGCTTGTCCTCAAGCGTGGAGGAACAAACCAAAAAGTAATAAGTCGGATTCTAGCCTTGTTACTCCCTTGATTGACCATAACCTAAAACTGTTGTTACAAATGAAAAGAAAACACGAAAAAAGAAAAAAAAACAAAAATCACTTACGAGAAAAACATAGAAAACACATTAAAAACACATTGAACAAGTTATATTTTCAACCATTCCTCCCCTTGGGATCGAGTGCAATCCGGCTTTAAGCAGCCTTGAACTTCTGTCGCCCCCCTTTTTCCTTGCTAGCCAGTATATCAGCTCGTCGAGATTACCCAAGCTTTCGGCCAAACACTAGATTCGCTCAATTACTCAATCTTCACCAGGGATGTCAGGATTGTTTTTCTCCACACGCTGGACCACAGATGCTTCGGACTTAGATCTCACGAGTAGCTCCTCAGGGTCTTTAAAGGTTGTAACGGGGCCGTTGGCTTGTAACGGTTGGGGTGGATGTTCCTAAGGCTCTATGGTTCAAAACTAAACTTGTCACGACCACATCTCCCTAGTCAAAGAAAGTGTAGCTATATCGCGACTAAAACTTACTGAAGCTGTCTCAACTCATCATAAGATGCTTAAATCAAAGGAAACATTGTCTGAAATGTGTTTAGGGTACAAATCATACTGAATCGGAGTAGTTATGTAACAATTATCTTTGCTAAAAGCAAGTTCTAAATTTTCGCAACAGAAGAGTACCAAGACAGATGTAATATGTATGAAGACATACTACACCAGCTATCTTCCTACTTATTTAGCCTTCTGTCCCAACACCTCCTCGGCTTTGACATCGATCAACCTGCACATTAAGAAAAACAATATGCAGGGTTGAGTACTTGATGCACTCAGTGGGCTCATGCCGAAAACATTTTCTCTTTTAGTTGTCAGCCAAGCTGAGTGAACGCAGGGTTTTTCTGAAAACAAGTCCCGGTCACTAAAACTGTTTTTTCTTTCTGACAAATGACTGCAGTCATTTAAACTTCTGATGATATACCATATCGGATCTGTGTGAACCGGGAATGTGGCCACATTCCACGATCACCGGACCGGCCAACCTGGCGCTAGCACACAGTCCCTATGTGAACACTAGTCCGAGTAGGGTTTGCGGCCCTACTGGGACCCGAATTCGATTAAACTGGTTTGGCATAGCCAACAGATAGGTAATCATAATCAAAACATGGCATGACAACTCATTCAAAATAAATAATGTTTTCACATAAAACACGCTTTAAAAGAAAGAAGAGCCCACCTCGTTTGCTTAAACTAGTTTGGCATAGCCAACAGATAGGTAATCATAATCAAAACATGGCATGACAACTCATTCAAAATAAATAATGTTTTCACATAAAACACGCTTTAAAAGAAAGAAGAGCCCACCTCGTTTGCTTAAACTCTTTCAAACGGGCGCTTCCTGACTTGAGATTACTCATCGTGCGACGACGTCCCTTTATAACAAATGATATACTTAAATTAGGCTTTAAGTAACTATTTATCTTGCATGTATGCATGCCTAAGCGTGTGCTTATTGTTTTACTTCTTTCTAAATTTAGAAATCTTAAATCCTTAATTAAATCAACGATTTAATTTATTCGGAGTCTTTCCGAACTGCTCGGGTATAATAAATTCCCGGATTATTTTCTTTAAGTATTTTAAAATACTTACTTGGACTAGTGAAAGTCCCACTTAATTATTTACCGGATATTGTATTAATCACGACTAATGTTTTCTTTCCTTCCATGGCTTAAGGAATAATTCCTCATTCTCACAAATTAATTGGGGCTGTGGCTAAGAATTTCTGTGGCCAGTAATGTCGTGAACCGACCTAAATTCTAGTAACTCTTTCTGGGCCCAAAGTTTAAATGGAGGGGTCCACTTCTTAAATTCCCTGGCCCAACTGAATTTATTGTTGATGGCCCAAGGGAGAATAATATTAAGCCCACATTTTATTAAAAGCCACTAGTGGCCCAAATTCTTTTTTATTTAAAAGGCCCACTCCAAATTAAATGGGCATGGCCCAAATAAAGAAAATACTCCCTTCCACCATCAGCCTCCTTCTCAAAAGAATTCCCCCAATTCAATTTCTCAAATCCCAAATTTTGAAGAGGAAATCCCTAGCCTCCACCCCTTCTCTCTTTCATCGTTCGACATCGCAGCCCATCACCACCGCCTCTATCTCCGGCGTGTAATGTGTGTAGTGTTTGGGTTTTATTTTAGTGTGAGTGTCTATTGTGTGTATTTTTAATAAAGGGTTTGTATTTTATTTATAGTGTATGTAACGTGTGTAGCGTTTGTGTCTTGTTTTAGCATGCGTGTGTATTGTGTGTATTTTTTATATAATGTGTTAATGTGAGTTTAACACAATGTATGTGTGTTGAAGATAGCGTGTAATGATGTATATTTTGAACTTTTAGTGTATTTATATTTGGTGTGTATTTTGAATATAGCGTGTAACGGTGTATATTTTGAATTTTTAGTGTATTTATATTTGGTATGTAGTGTGTGCATTATATGTATTGTTTGTATTTTGTGTAAAGTGTATAAATTGTGTGTACTTTGTGTAGTGTATGAATTATTTGTATTTTTCTCTGTGTGTATTTTGTGTCAATATTTGTAGTGTGTGTGATGTGTTTTGTTTGTATTTTTAATAAAGGGTTTGTATTTTATTTATAGTGTATGTAACGTGTGTAGCGTTTGTGTCTTGTTTTAGCATGCGTGTGTAGTGTTTGGGTTTTATTTTATTTATAGCGTGTAATGTGTGTAGTGTTTGGGTTTTATTTTAGTGTGAGTGTGTATTGTGTGTATTTTTAATAAAGGGTTTGTACTTTATTTATAGTGTATGTAACGTGTGTAGCGTTTGTGTCTTGTTTTAGCATGCGTGTGTATTGTGTGTATTTTTTATATAATGTGTTAATGTGAGTTTAACACAATGTATGTGTGTTGAAGATAGCGTGTAATGATGTATATTTTGAACTTTTAGTGTATTTATATTTGGGGTGTATTTTGAATATAGCGTGTAACGGTGTATATTTTGAATTTTTAGTGTATTTATATTTGGTATGTAGTGTGTGCATTATATGTATTGTTTGTATTTTATGTAAAGTGTATAAATTGGGTGTACTTTGTGTAGTGTATGAATTATTTGTATTTTTCTCTGTGTGTATTTTGTGTCAATATTATGATGTATATTTTGAACTTTTAGTGTATTTATATTTTATTAAAAGCCACTAGTGGCCCAAATTCTTTTTTATTTAACAGGCCCACTCCAAATTAAATGGGCATGGCCCAAATATAGAAAATACTCCCTTCCACCATCGGCCTCCTTCTCAAAAGAATTCCCCCAATTCAATTTCTCAAATCCCAAATTTTGAAGAGGAAATCCCTAGCCTCCACCCCTTCTCTCCTTCATCGTTCGACATCGCAGCCCATCACCACCGCCTCTATCTCCGGCGAGGGAGATCGACATCAAGGAGATCTTTCTCCTTCTCTCGGCAGCATCGCTGCTGTCGCGACACCAAATCGCCGTAGCCTCTACACCGGATTCAGCGAGTCGCTGCCGCTGAAATATTCACGGCGGTGGAGACGCTGATCGTGCCGTCCGTCGCCGTCTCTACACTGGTCGGGAGTCCGCTGCCTTCGGAGTTACCGTGCCGCTGGCCCGTCTGCCGTCTTACGTGGGAGCAGCTCATTCTCCGGCAATGGCAGCATCGCCACTGGACGTCGGTCCCTGCCCTTTCTTTCTTTCCAGCGCTGTCGCACAATACCGAGTTCAGACAGTCCAGCTCCCCCTTCCCGGTAGCGGCTCCGTCGCCATCTCCGTCAGTTCTCCGGGGCTCCGTCGCCTAAGCTAAGTCCCCCTTCCTAGCTTGTACTAGTTCTTGAGAGTTTACTGAAGTGAGTTATAGTGTATGGAGCTACTTGGCAAATTTTTGTGATGTTGCTGTAGTAAACCTTTAAGTTCCATCTTAAGTGATTTGTTAGATTCGACATTAGTTCTATAAGTTCTGCTCTATGCTTTGCTATCTCCCTCAATCTTAAGGCATGTTCTAATGTGATGCAAAGTGGTGTCGTGGAAGTTACCTGTTGTGGAGTGTTGAAAATATATACAGTGACAAAATAAGAAGTGGAGATAAGAAGTGGCAAAATATCTGCATATGACCTTTGGACAGCTGGATCCTAGTCAGCAGTGAGGTAGCTTAGTTAGTTAGTTAGTTTGTTATTTTTGTTAGTTTTGTTAGCTTAGCTTTGTTTTTCTCGATAGCTATATATAGCTTCCTTGTCCATTGTAATCACAATTTTTTGATGATCAATAATAGAACACTTCCTCACTTTTCATTCTATGGTTTCTGGTTCATCATTTTCTACATGGTATCAGTGAAAATTATCTCATTTCCGCTGTAATTCTCTACTTTTATTCCGATCAAATGGCTCCTCGCGGCGGCGGCAATCAGTTCTAGCCGGCGGAAGACATTTCTAGTCCTTACCACCTACATCCGAGTGACAATCCCGGTCTGCAACTGGTATCTCAACCTCTTACTGGTTCTAATTACATAAATTGGAGTAGATCTATGTCTACGGCTCTCTTAGCTAAGAATAAACTGCTTTTTGTTAATGGTGTGTTGTTGAAACCAACCGATGATGATCTCCTTTATCACGCTTGGATCCGATGTAATAGTTTGGTTGTATCCTAGATTAGAAACTCTCTATCACCTCAGATTTGTTCTAGCATCATGTATCTAGATGATGCGAAGGAAATATGGTCAGATTTGAAAGATCGCTTCTCACAGTGTGATTCTGCACGGATATATCAACTCAAGCAGAAAATTATGTCTCTAACTCAAGGAGATGATGATGTCAATACCTACTTCACTAATCTTCGAATCATTTGGGATGAGTATAAGCATACTCAACCAATATCCTGGTGCATTTGTACAAATTGCAGATGTCAAAGTGCAGCCAAATGGCACAAGCATCAAGAAGAAGAGTGTGCTATGCAGTTCCTAATTGGATTGAATGCTTCTTATTCTCAGATCTGTTCTCACATTCTATCTATGGTGCCTTTACCTACTTTATCTAAGGCTTTCTCTTTAGTTCTCCAAGAGGAACGACAACGAACTATTGGAGGATATAGTCAATCTCCAAAATATTCTCCTCTGCCCCCAGCTGTGAGTGAGCATCCATACTCTGCTAATACAGCTTCAACTTACTATAACAGAACCAGAGTTTGTACTCATTGTGGAAAAACAAATCACACGGCTGATAAATGCTTCACACTTCATGGATTTCCACCTAGCTATGGCAAGGGAAAGTTTAAACCGAATCAGAATTGGAAGAATTACAGTAACTCTAAGTCTGTGAATTTTGTTGATGACACCATTCCAGAGGCATCTGAGAAGGCTGTTACTTCTTCAACTATGCCTACATTCGATCAGTGTCAGCAGCTGATTTCTCTACTGCAGAGCCAACTTGCTACTGGTTCCTCTTCCCTTACCTCTTCAGCCGCACAAAATTTGCCTTCACCTACACAATCTCCACCTTTTACAGGTACTACACTATATCAAACTTTGATTGCTAATGTTTCAATTCCATCACATATTTAGGTACTACACTATATCAAACTTTGATTGCTAATGTTTCAATTCCATCACATATTTGGCTCCTAGACACAGGAGCAACTCACCATGTATGTTGCAACCTTTCACTCTTCAGCTCTTCATCTCCTGTCAATAATGCATCTGTCAAATTGCCAAATGGCACCACAGCTTCTATAACTCATATTGGAACCATTTCCCTTACACCATCAATTACTCTTCATTCAGTTTTATATGTTCCTTCTTTTACCTTCAACCTCATTTCTGTGCGCTCATTAACCAGCTCCATGTCTTGTAATGTGATTTTCACTCATGATTCGATTGAAATTCAGGAAGCTTCTCGGGCAATTGTGATTGGGAAGGGTAGAAGAATGGGAAACTTGTACACTCTAGATGTACTTTCTAAGCAAGCAGCTACTCAAGGTCATTCCACTCACCATACTTCTCCCTCTGCTTCCTTGTCTGTTACTCTTTAAATGTCAATTCTGTTATTAGTATTGATGTTTGGCATAAGAGATTGGGCCATTTATCTTTCAGCAAATTAAAAACCATGTCAGAAACTCTCTCTTTCAGTAATAAAAGTCATTCATTGTGTGAAATTTGTCCTCTTGCTAAGCAACAACATTTATCCTTCCAATCTTCTGACAATGTTGCTAAAAATCCTTTTGATCTCATTCATTGTGATGTTTGGGGCCCTTTTACTCCAAGCACACATCAAGGATACAAATACTTTCTTACTATAGTTGATGATTGCTCGAGATTTGTCTGGACTTTCTTGATGCAGACAAAATCTGATGTCAATATCATTCTAAATCAGTTCTTCAATACCATTCTCACTCAGTTTTCAAGAAAGATCAAGGCCATTAGATCACTAGTTGGACAGCTGGATCCTAGTCAGCAGTGAGTCAGCTTAGTTAGTTAGTTAGTTTGTTATTTTTGTTAGTTTTGTTAGCTCAGCTTTGTTTTTCTCGATAGCTATATATAGCTTCCTTCTCTATTGTAATCACAGTTTTTTGATGATCAATAATAGATCACTTCCTCACTTTTCATTCTATGGTTTCTGGTTCATCATTTTCTACGTGGAGCTGGAGTTGTGGACTCCTTCCTTTGTCACCTAGTTCTCGGCTTGCCTTTGCAGGCTGACTGAGGTTCTTGCTTCTCGATGAAACAGAATAATCTTTCCTAGGAATCTTCTTACTCTCACTCTCTCCCTCTCCTCTATTCTCTGTCTACTGATTGTGAAGTGGATTTGTGGTGAATGGAGGGTATATAAATGGAAGCTGTACCTTGTAGTTTGTTGAGATTTAGCAGAATCAGATATGGAAGTTCCTTGTCTTTCGATTCTTTGCAACTACTTTAACTGCATTTTGGTGATATACCATGAACAAGGACGTTTGTATTTATGCTATTAGTTGATTTCTTTGCAGGTGCAAAACTGAAATGGTGGTTAACTGCAGCTTTGCAGGGCTGTTGCAGCTGTAAGGGATGGATGGTGTTGCACGGTTCATTTTCCCCATGGCAGTTCTGCTGTAAATGCTGGGATGCAGTGTTTGTTAGCTGTGGATCTGCAGAGGTGCAGCGGTTGTACCCTCTCTTTTCTGTGGGTTCGGAGCAGCCGTGCTGCAGTTTTTCCTCTCCTTTCTCGGCTCGTGGCAGCCTTGCAGTGGGTCTGCAGCTCCAGGGTGGTACAGATTGAGTTGCAGGTACTCATTGCATTCGTTTCTTTCTCATTTTAATAGGGTTCTCGCTCCTATCTAAGTAAGGAGGTGCTGCCTCCTTTCCTTGTCTATTTCTCTCTGGTCCAAAGCTAAGGCATTTTAGCTACAGTCTACAGGGAATGGGCTGGCCTACATACGGCTTATCGCCCTAACGTCTCCGCCCTTCGGGCCTTTCTGAACCTAGGCCGAGATGGCTCGCGAAAGAGGCCGATGAAGCCCTCTAGAATATACTAGTTAGTTGGCGTGTATCTCGTTCGCCTTTGTTTTCACTGTATGTTTAACGTTTGTAATTTTAGACTTAGCTCGATACTAAACGTTGTGTTTTTGTTTACTCGAGAAATAAACACATACTCTTTCTTCTTTAGATTTCGAGTATTTATTTCATGCTTTCCGAGAAATTAGATCTCGGCTATTACAAAACTACTTTACTCTGATGCGAGGCAACTGTGTGTGCTTGGGCGCTCGGCTGGGTGACTTTCTTGGCTTGATCTACTTTGATTGGATTTCTTCAACTGGTCAGTAGGCTTCTTGGTGGTTTTGCCACTTATTTGATTTTCTAAGGGTTATATAGGGGTTAAAAGATGGGCTAGGAAAGGGGTTCAAAGGAAAGGATTTTTTTTCTTTCGTGTGGGGGGTTCCTAATGCCCTTAGGATTTTGCTACACGCAGTCACCTTACCCTAGACATCATGTGGCAGTCACTCTTCTTTTTTCCTATGTGTTTAGTGGAAAGTGGTTCCACTTTAGGCCTTTAACTCACCATTTAAGAGGGCTTTCGTGTTTGGCTCTAAGGTTGGACTTTTCTCTCATACTTGCATCCTCTATATTGACTAGGATCTATTGGGGGTGGTTTCCATTGTTTAGCATGCTTTATTTACCTCAATTGCCCTCACCGTCAGATTGAAGCAGTTGAGTTTTAAGCCCGTTCATTAAACACATATCTTAAAAAATATAACTATTCTAAAAAAACTAGAACAAAAATCCTAAAAAAACTAACACACAGCCCTAAGACAAGAACTAGCACGTAAGACATATACACACATGTCATACTAGCCATTATCTCCCCCTCCCACTTCACTAGTGTCTGCCCTCAGGTACGGGCTGTGAAGAGGAAAAATAGGAAAACTAGTACGACAGACACAAAGATAAAAACAAACAGAACAGAAAAAAACATACTACGTCTAAAAACATCTCACACTTAGACTATGCAATAGGCTAAGTGTGAGCGTATTAAACGAAAAACAAGAAACAAATAACAAATAACAAAAAAAAGCAAAATGGTCAGTCAGGTGGTGGTCAATTGTTCCTTCTACTCCTTCTCGGGGTGGGGTTTGGTGCAGGTGCTTCCTCTGGTACGTCCTCGGGTTGTTCATCTCCATCATCGTCAGACTCCTCTCCTTCATCATCCTCCTCAGCCGATTCATGTCGTTCAACACTTCTACCAGCTTGGCCACTCGCCCAGGCCTCGCTGCTCCTTTTACTTGTTGCCAGTTCCTTGAATATGTTTTCCATCACATCTGCTAGACGTGCCAACTCTGCCCGCGCCTCTCTGTTCTCAGCTTCCAATTCCGCCACAGCCCTCTCCAGGTTCGTCTGCCTTTGCTCTTGGGCCTGGACTCCCTAGCCAGCCAGTACTCTTCCCTAATATACACCGTGTTTGTGCGGGTGAAGAAGATAGCATCAAATAGGCCAGGAGGGTCCACCGTGAACATGGGGGACAAATTCTTCGTCTCCACCGTGGCTATGTTGTTTCTCACAATGGCCCCTAGGATATGGTAGAGGGATAGATTTCTCGCAGGATGAGTGCCAATCAAATGGCATTGATAGGCGGTCCAGAACCCAAGATGCACCCTTCTTCCGCATCTAGCGCACCATAGAAGGTACAATTGGTCATTGAGGTTTGGACGACAGAGTTTGTCTGTCCTAGCAGGTTGTAATCCAAGTAGAGTTGGACGAGGCGCAGGATAGGGTTGTTGAAATGGTTGGAGAGGGATATGGTAGACGCAAACTGCCCAGCAGCTGGACGGGTTAACTCCTCCCACGCCTCCTGGGCATTTAATTCCACATGTCTTCGAGGGATCCCCCTCTCCCCGTTCCTCCATTCAGGCCCTATGGCCTCTCCTAGGCTGCACATACCAAGCCTAACTGTCCACTCTATCAAACTCATGCTCACTTCCCTCCCAAACACCCCGAAGGTTATCGACACCTCATCCAGGTCAGTAGTGACTTGGAACCTAAAGGTGGTGAAAAACTCATTCGCCAACCCAATGGGTATATTGGGGTCTCCATTTTCTAACAACCAATCAAATCCCAACGCATGTATGTGATACGACCCCACGTGGAGGCCCCACGATAAGGTCCATGGCGAGGTGACTACGGGAGGAGCTCTCTACTTTTGTACAAAAGGGCATGCTGGAGGAGTTTGGGAAGAACGGGGAGCCCGCGATGAGGAACTTGCTGAAATTTGAAGGAAGAAGCATTCTACCAGACCAGGTGGGATTCGCTGTAACAAACCACCCTGTCGGGTACAACCTTCTGGAGGAGCTGCAGCCAAACTTCCCCACCCAGCCGGGTACCCGGGTGGCTTGGCCAACGCGTGAAAGGGTCACAAAGTTTCACTCGGCCGGGTGACATTTTGGTCATCTCGTCTACCCGGCCGGGTGGTGCACGGAAAGAAGCCGGAGTCCAGAGACTTTCACCCGGCCGGGTGATTTAACACCATAATATCCACCCGGCCGGGTAGAGTGACGCTGCTTAGATTGTGTGGGTCTTTTTCTTGGGATTTGGGCCTAAACTATAAATACTCCTTCTTCCTATTTTATTCTTCAGTTTTTGCTGAAATCATAAACGCTACACACATTATACACGCATTACACACTATAAATAAAATTCAAACACTAATACAGAAAATATACACACTGCACGTACACATATACATACACATGCACATCACACATACAGAAAAAATACAAATAATTCCTACACTACACAAAATACACACAATTTATACACTTTACACAAAATACAAACAATACATATAATGCACACACTACGCACCAAATATAAATACACTAAAAATTCAAAATACACACCAAATATAAATACACTAAAAACTCAAAACATAAAACCATTACAAGCTATATTCGAAACACATACATTGTGCTAAACACACATTATATAAAAAATACACACAATATACATGCGTACTAAAACAAAACACAAACGCTTCACACATTACAAACACTATATTAAAAATACACACAATACACACACACTAAAACAAAACCCAACCGCTACACATTATACACACATTACATACACACTATAAACAAAATGCAAACACTAATACAACAAGTATACGCACTACACGTACACATACACATCACACACACTACAAATATTAACACAAAATACACAGAGAAAAAGACAAATAATTTCTACACTACACAAAATACACACAATTTATACACTTTATACAAAATACAAACAATACATATATTGCACACACTATACACCAATTATAAATACACTAAAAATTCAAAATATACATCATTACACGCTATATTCAACACACATACATTATGCTAAACAACACACATTATATAAAAAATACACACATGCACACTAAAAACAAAACACAGAAGCTACACACGTTACACATGCACACTAAAACAAAACACAAACACGACACACAGTATACACACATTAAACTATTAATAATACACATACACACATTATACACATTATACACATACACATTACACATACTCATACACACATTATACACATACACACATTAAGCTGTTACCTTCGAGTTTTAGCTTTTTAACTGTGGATCTTGGTTGTGAAGTTGTTGATCTGAGTTGTTATCAATGGAATCTGTGTTCATCTGATTTTTGTGCATACTTGTTGGATTCGACCACAATCACAAGAATCAAACATCCATCTCTGTGGGATTCGACCCTTGCTCTCACTATACTAGCCAGTACATGTGGGTTGAGGAAATTGTTGATAACAGGTTTTTAGGTCGTCGTGCCAACGACACAACTAGATTGGGAATCACCCTCATGACAAGTTGATTACACGAGCCTGCACAAAACCTTCTCTTTCAGGTATGTACCGCGTATGTATACTGAGTATAGTGTGTGTATATTGTCACCGCTGTGTGTATTGTATACTTTGTGCGGGTAGTGTGTGTATTTTGTCAATACAATGTGCGTAAAGTGTGTTATTTTTGTGTAGCGTTTTGTGTATAAAGTGTGTAGTATGTGTATTCCATTTAGTGTTTGTGTATTTTATTCCGTCTTTAGTATGTATTTTGTGTATAATGTGTGTAGTATGTGCAATCCATTTAGTGTTTGTATATTTTATTTATAACGTTTTTGTGTATTTTATTTATATTGTGTTCAATATTTGTAGATGTGCCAAGTGTGTATAAATTGTGTATTTTATATGTATATTTGTTGTATAGTATATAAACTGTGTATTTTGTGCTAGTCTCTCTAGTGTATGCAATGTAGGTATGTATGTTTGCAATACATGTGTTGTGTATTTTATTTATACCGTGTTTAATATTTGTGGTATATACCGCGTATGTATACTGAGAGAAGTGTGTATAGTGTGTGTGGTGCAATGTGTGTATTGTGTACTTTGTGCGTGTGTATTTTGTCTATACAATGTGCGTAAAGTATGTTATTTTTGTGTAGCGTCTTAGTATGTGTATACTGTATTTTATTTATATTGTGTTTGTGAATTTTATTTATATTGTGTTTAATGTGTATAATATGTGCCACGTATGTATAAATTGTGTATTTTATATTGTATTTTATGTATACATTTGCTGTATAGTATACAAGTAGTGTATTTTGTGTTACAATCTATAGCGTGTATAATGTATGTATGTATTTTTACAATGTGTACGTTTGTGTATTTTATTTATAGTATGTTTAATGTTTGTAGTATGTGCCGCATATGTATATATACCGAGTGTAGGGTTTTTATAATGTTTGTATTTTCTATATGTATCCCGTGTACAATGTGTAGTGTTTGTTTAATATATACGTGTGTAAAGTGTGCGTATTTGTGTGGTGTATTGATAAGTCGTATTTTAGGCCTTGGTTACTGGTCAGTATGATGAGCTTAACATGCATATTCTGCAAGAAAAGTTGCTGCGTAAGTGTGCAAGAAATGGTACAAGTCAGCAGGAAAGGAATTGGAGGTTTCAAGTGATAAAGGACGCCAGAAGGGTGCGATACTGACCAGGATGCATGCCCAAAGGCCCGGGACGGAGAGGAGAGGATGCTAGTAGACGACCAACTATTTAACAGGGGCAAAAATGACAAATTACAAGGAAGAACAACCCTAATCCTAGGGCAAGCCTCCATATAAATAGAAGGTCACATGAAGAATGAAGGGGGACTACTCATTTAAGAAGCCACCCTTAGAAACCGCTCCCGAAAGTCTTAGTTCCGAAGCGGAGGCTAGCACCACACCTTTCGTTCCGAAGCCATCAGTCAGAATCACTTGAAGATCTCGGAGTTCTACCGCGGTCATTCGCCGTCAATTCCACCAGCCGTAGTAGTCGCGAGAATACAGTTTCATCGCCCGGAGTGGCAAAACAATCTTTACATGCTTTCTTAGTTTAACTTCGTATTTCATTTTATTTCGTTGGATCTACAGTTCGAACTTAAATATCTTGATGTTTTTGAAGTATTTTGTTGAGATCCAAATGCTATGATATGGAAGTTGGTTTTATTTCATCTTTTCGTTGCAATCGTATTTCATTCTTCCTTGATTAGTTAGATCCAATTGTTTGCATGAGTTTTCGAAGTGTTGAGGCATGAATTCGTTGAGTAGGCTAGATCGGAGTTTGCTAGTTAGGAGGATTCTAAGTGTTTAATAGTTCGATTCGAAGTTTAATGCTTGAGATCCGAGTTTACATGACTGTCGCCACCTTGCATGTTAGCCATCATGCGTAATCTGGGATTATCAGTTTTTAATCTTCGAGGTTTAGCTTTTTAATTATGGATCTTGGTTTGTGAAGTTGCTGATCTAAGTTGTTATGAATGGAATCCGTGTTTATCTGATTTTTGTGCATACTTGTTGGAGAAGACATTATCTACCTCCAATTTGTGGACCACTTTTACTTTTCAGCTACTTTTACCTTTTGTCCTTTACCTTTTGTCAGACTTTTGGCGAATCTGGCAGTTCATCAGCCAGTTCGGTCGGAGATCCGTTTTGTCTCTATCTGCCTATTTTTAGTAAACTTGTGCTTTTCACATGCACTAGAGTCTTACCAACCTACCTTTCACGTGCCCAACCTGATCCCGATATGAGAACTTTTTACCAGTCAGTAGAGCACAGGTCTACCCTTTGGTTTGCGTGTAGATAGAACCTCAACCCAAGTGTGGTAGCTAACCAAACCCTTTCCAGATTATCACCATAATCACCAGAAGCAAACATCCATCTCTGTGGGATTCGATCCTTGCTCTCACTATACTAGCTAGTACATGTGGGTTGAGGAAATTGTTGATACCAGGTTTTTAGGTCGTCGTGCCAATGACACAACTAGATTGGGAATGACCCTCCTGACCAGTTGATTACACGAGCCTACACAAAACCTCCTCTTTCAAATGGCGTCGTTGCCGGGGATGGATGACTTTCTTATTTTCTATTGTGTGTGATACTTTGGCGTATATAGTGTTCATAATTTTTCCTTTCTTTTGTTTATCTAGTGTACGAGAAGGAGCTCTCAACCTTTAAGCAGTGGAGGCCAAAAATATTCCCACGAGGATCGATACTTGTTACCACTGGTTCTGGCCTGTCGACAGCCTTATCTTACCTAGTTACGAGTAGCTACGAGGACAAGGATACCATAGAGGAAGCAGAGCCAGTATTACCAGTCAAGTCAGAAGGAAGCCCAGTAAGAATGGCCGAAAACATTGAAGAAGATCCAGAGATCGGGTCACTGAATGCACATGCCGATGGAGAGCCCCCACATGCTATAGTAATCACTCCAGGGCAAGCCGCATGTGATGTCAAGCCTCATGTTATAGCAGTTTTGCCCACATACAATGGGAAGAGCTATGAAGGACCTTACGAGTTCTTTCATGAATTCTGTAAGATTTGTAAGGCGCAGAAATGGCCAGCAGGGTCGAGTGAAGATGATTACAGGTTGAAAGCCTTACCGTTCGTCGCGCCTTCAACATTAAACTTTAACATTAAACTTTGGTGGCGATTTCGGGAGCAAAACTCCCTTTGGGCGAAATACATGATGGCAAAATATTGTTCCAACTCCACACCTCTTACCTTGAGGACGCCGAGCAGGAGTAGCCCTACGTGGAGGAGGCTTTCTAGATCCTGGACCCTGGCACAACCCCATATGCGGTGGCTTGTGGGTCAAGGAAATATCTATTTTTGGGATGACATCTGGCTTGGTAACGTCCCAGTCCGGGAGCTCAGCCTCGATGAAAGGGGAAGACCTACCACCCAGGTCTCGGATTATATTAGAGATGACAATTGGGATGAACCCAAGCTCCAACTCCTCCATGATCAGGCCGGCCTCCCACAACACATTATTGATCGCATACTCAACACCCCGATCCTCCAAGGTGACCAGGACATCCCGAGGTGGACCCTCTCTAAACATGGGGAATTCGCAGTGGCATCGACGTGGGACACAATCTGAGGGCAACATCCGATCATCCAGGGACTGGCCGATGTGTGGAAGACGGGATCCACTACTTCTATATCCTTCTTTATTTGGAGGCTACTCTCCAACCGAGTGCCGGTCGACACAAAGCTCCAGTGGAGAGAGATTGAACTAGCATCCAAGTGCCAATGCTGCCCCAACCAACCGGGTATTGAGTCCCTCCAATACCTCTTCATTCAAGGGTCTGGAGCTCATAGAGTATGGAGTGAGTTTGACGCTTGGTTCCCTGGCTCTTCCCCCCGCCTCCAAATCAATGAAACAATCCCTATGAGAATAAAAGTGTGGGCACGAAGGTGCCAACAGCCGAACGGGAAGCACCTCAGCCGAGCCACTCCATATCTCATCTTGTGGTTCATTTGGTCGGAGAGAAAGAAGAGTCGCTACCAAGGCACACAGTTCAAACCACACAATATGGCATGGCAGATCAACATGTTCATTCGGAATTCCATGGCCAATGGAAGTTTGAAGCCGAGCATTGGAAGGGAGTTAGGCTTGGAGTCAACATCCCTCAACAAGCGGAGGTAGCTGGGGCGCAACCTCTAGCCATGGCGATCAAATGGAACCCCCCCGACCAACCGAGCATTAAACTTAACACGGACGACTCCTTCATTGAAGCAATCAACAAAGCAGGGGGGAGGAATCATACGGGATCATTTGGGCAAGATGCTTGTAGCCTTTTGTACGCCCCTTAACGCACATTCAGCGCTGGAGGCCGAGCTAATGGCCATGATCCATGGCTTGGACATAGCCAAGGACTTTGGCCTACCAATTTGGCTCGAATCAGATGCCGAGCAAGCAATCAAATTGATCAATGGAACGGGTTGGGGGCTGGCATTAGTTAGGCAAGCTGTGGCGAAATTGTTCCTGTTCAAGCGTCAACTAAAATTCCGGGCCACGTTCATACACCGGGAGGGAAACAAACCGGCAGATTTCCTTGCACGAATTGGCCTAGAGCATGATATCGGCCTGCGGATGCACCATAATTCAGCACCGAGAGATCTCTTAGACTTCGTCCGAAGGGACGCAATGGGAGTTCATCATATCCGAGACCTTGAAGGGGACGAACACTAGAGTTGTTTACTTAATTGTAATTTTGAAGGGAGTATGATGAGGTCCGAATCTTGTTGGGTCGGACCGCATACTACTCTTGGATTTTGTTATGGCACACTACTTTCGGGTGTGGCCACGCTTTGTAATTATCCTCCTTTGAAATATAGGGACGAGGGACCCACGAACCCTCCACCAAAATGGTGTTTGACTAAAAAAAAATACTCACTATCTTCTTACCTATTTGTGTGTATTTTTCTCTCCAAGTATATACCAAATAAATATTTATGCTAATTAAATAGCAATTTTTGAAAATTACTCCCTACATACTACACGCCTATTTTCCTTTTAATTGTGGGATTATTCATTGACCTATATTTTATTCCTCCGCAATTATAATTATTTTATATAAGTGTGGGATTAAACTTAGAGAATAAATAAGCCAAACCCTAACCCTAGCCCCCTTATTCACGCCACTCTCTCCCTCTCATCTCTCCCACACTGTTTTTCCCTCCCCCTCTCCTTCTCCACCAATTCTTCATCAATCCCTTGTTCTTGCATCTTTTTGGAGTTGGATACTCAAGATTCATCGAAGAATCGCACCATTCGTCATTCCTACCGATCGTTTTTTTGCTAGAGAAATGTATACTTGAATCATCTTTCTCAGCTTTACCATTGAATCCATGTTTCATAGATCTAAAAATTAATCGGTTGGGAAGTGTGTTTGCATGAGAAAGTATGTGTATGTGCGTGTATATAGGTGTGTATGTGAATTTGTGGATGATTCATTAGTGAATGTTATGTGTAAATATGAAATCAAGGTTGTGATGTCATTTTTGAAGCATGAAAATGTGTTGAAAGCATGAATATGTGTGTGTGGATGAAGGATAGAATAACCATAGTTTGTGAATATTGAGCATGATTTCTGTGGTGTTCGGACAGTAGGTTCCGACGCGTGTATGACCAACCAAACGATCTTATTTTGGCACGAAATTTTAATTCAGTGAAATTTTAAGTATCTTCTGTGTTGTGTCAAAATTTCAGCCTCGTTTGACCAAAGATGGATTTTTAACGAATTTTCCAATTGAACTGCGCAGTTCTGCCAAAATCTGTATTCTCGTCCAGTGAGTTTCATTTTTGATTTGACCGACCTAAAGATGTGATTTTGGTATGACATTTTAAGTGTCTTCTGTGTTGTGTTAAATTATGATGTAGGAGCTATAAGGGTGGTTTAAAGTGTTATGTCATGCCATGACTGTTTTTGATGTTGAGATTGTTGCTTGATGCCTAGTTCATCTTAGCTTGCTCTGTTAGGCTATATTGTTGTGTGTGAAACGAATTCGGGTCTGAGTAGGGCCGCAAACCCTATCAGGCTGTGTACACTGGTGGGATCGGGAGCCGTCCTTGCTAGTTTGCCGGTCTCGTGGGCGAATAGTGTGGCCACACTTTCGTCGCACTGTGGAAAGATGATGTGATTGTTGGATTGTTGAGAAAGTGGGGAGATTGTTTGCTTGACCAAGCTATGAAATGTTTTTGCGTTCTCGATGATATTTCTTAACTACATATAAAACTCGAGTTCACTGGTATGGATGACATAAATGTTATAAAATGCTTTCGGCATGAGCCCATTGAGTACAACAAGTACTCAGCCCTGCATATGTTTTCCCTATGTGCAGGTTGAGCGGGATGTTGCAGCGGATGTTGAGTGAGCTTTAGGAATTTCCGAATGCGTCGTGTCTTCATACATGGGCGTCATCCCATGACTCTCTTTGATACTTGTTATTCTGTTGCCGTGTTTGAAATTAATTTCTAGAAGTCTTTCGCACTATTTAATAATGTTTTATGACATTAAGTATCTTGAGACTAAAATCTGTTGCTTAACTTTTCAATAAACTAAAATATTTCTTTTTGAAGTTAATTGGGTTTTTCATATTAAATGTCGTCCCTTATTGTTGTCTTTCATTGCGTCCCCCTTTTTCTTCCCCGCTCCTTAGTCCATCCCCTCGTCACGCTTTCCCCGTCTTCACTATCCTTAGTAAGGGCTGTCGTGACAAAGTGGTATCCAAGCTTCGTTCATTCGCTCTGGTCCGAGAGTCTTCTTTCATCTTAAGTCTAGATTAGTACCCCTGGCCTAGAAGTGTCACAAAGGCACAACATCCGAAGCATCACGCTCAACCAAAAGAAAGTAATGTATGTTTTAAATTGTTGAAAGAACATGAAATCGATGATGTGATGATAAGGATGTTTTGGCAAGAGTATGCATGTGTATGAAAGTTATGGGTCAATATGACAATGTGATGGTGTTATTATGTTGTAACGTGAGCATGAATTACGTGATGTCATGAATATGTGTTATGCGTGAAAGTACTACGACGTAAGCATGTGAACATAGGAAGCCTTAAGATGACCTTAAACTTAATGTAAGGTGACGAGCTTTAGATCTAACACAAACAACGAGATATAATATATTTTGGGAAAATTAAGATCATGAAGTGAATGAGAAATATGACATGGTATTGTATGGCTATATACGTTTATGCATGTTGAATTATTTGGTATGTGAATCATGTTTTAAGTGAAGATTTATGGACGTTAAAGTGTGAGGTCTTTTATGAAAGTGTTGATAGAAGAAAGTATGATGCTATGAACTTCGTATGCAAACATAGAATGCCCAAGGTGTCTGTTTGATCGAACGATATCGAACTTAGTTGTTACAACTGCAATATCCATTTTCTGAGTGATAAGATAAATGAAAATATGTGGTGCGAATTCAAACTTCATTGGATAATTACAAATTCACTATTGTTTTCCTTAACGATAAGAATAAAGAGAATACGAAGAGACATTCCGTACAATAAGGACTTCAAGAGGAGATGCTAAATGATTTAATCCTACCGCGGGGAGAGATCATACTTGCGATCTAGTATGTAAACTCATTCTTATGTCAAGAGTGGCGATGCGACGAAAACGACTGTTATAGCACGTTGATAGCACGAGTATTATTATAATATTTTAAGGGAATGGTTCTTATGGCGTGCAAGGAATATTATGAAGATATGGAAATGGATTTTAACTATTAACTGTAACGACACGAAGAACGATACCATGTTTCAGCTCGCGAAAGATGAACGAGGGAGTGCGACCTTAATAGCTAGAATGAACGATTTTGTTTTAATCAACAGTACTTACTTGGATTCTAAGCCGTTCTTTTTCGGAACCTTTCAAATAACCGTGAGCCCTTATCTATTTAAACACCTTGATTGACTCATGCTTTGCAAGTAATGCCCATTATTTTTTTTTCCTATATCGAGTCATGACTCACTTTCAGTTCTTGAAAATTTGTGCTTGCCTTCGGAACCTTAGACATCTTGATTAGTCGTCTTCTTTGATTCATCTTTCGTAAGGACAATATTTTGACCTTGTGAGCTTCCGTCATTGAACTTCATTCCTAAAGTTGTTTGCAGTTATGACCTTCAGTATGATCACATCTCCCATACCTGTTTCTTCAAAGGATGGAATTTTCTTCTTGGAACTTTTGTACACCTTTTTATTTCGTAACTATGCATGCGACAAGTTCTTTCTTTTTAGCCTAGGTGTCGAGCCACCCCTGGCATGTCCCCAGCTTACTCTAGTGGTGTAAATAGGCTAGTGATGTGTATTTTGTTTTGACTACCTAGACTTAGAATGATCGGTTGCTCTGTAATCCTCGAGTGTAAATCTTTTGTTTTGCAATATAGGGATGAGGGACCCACGAACCCTCCACCGTGAAGGTGTTTAGATGAAAAACAAAAAAAAAGTTTCACTACATATATTGTTTCATGCTCAATGATTTTTCTTTCTACAACACCCAGTTAAGGCTATCGTGTTCTCTTTTCCCTTAACGTGTTTGATCTAGCTGATTTTTCAAAAAAGTTCACTTCACGTTGGTTGCAAACCTGTGAATCCATTGATGTGATTTCATTATTCAATAACTTGATGTCGCCGAACCATGATCAGTGCTACTTTATGACATTTGTCTATACTTCTAAATCCTCCCACGATTGACCACCTCATGTCATGACATGTTTGAACCATCATTCATTGATGCCGAAATTTTGCAAATTTGAGACTTATTTGACAGTTTAAATATCTTATTTGACAGCCTACTATGGAATTTGAGACTTAATTCAGTTTCATCTTGTTTTCAAGACCTATCTCATATTCTTTCGAGCTCGCATCAGAAGTAAAGTCTCAAACTTTATGAGTTTATCTGAAACCTTAATTCCCAGAATGAACATGATAAGTTCGACGAAACTTAGACCCTACTTTATTTTTTTTCTTCAAACTAATTTTTGCAAGTTAGTGATGAGATCTAAAAGAGTCGAGCTAGAAGTGTTGTTCTTGTTTTCGCTTCTTTAATTTGCAGCCTTTCTGATTAAGACACTTTCAGCAGTGTTGTTACAATTTTGAAATCAGTTCATATCCAAGTAAGACTGTTTGATCAATTTTTGAGATCTTGGTACTAGACTTTAGTGAAAGGATGAAGTTGAGCTGTTCGGATACTCATAAGGAATAAGTTTCTTTTGTCGACATAATTTTTGGGATTGGATTGATTTGCCGAGAGCTATGCGATGATCCACTGCAAGGAGAGACAAACTACTTTTCGAGCCCCTGGCAAAGAGTCGACTATCTTGTATGGATTTTCCATGAACCAACGAACCTCCATAATCTCTGCCTTGCAAGCGACCATGATGATCAGAAAAGGGCGTCCGACATATCTTGTGTACTTGAATGGTGAGGAGAAGAAGGACTTGAAGTTGGAAGACGTGGCAGTAGTATGAGAATTTCCCGACGTGTTTCCTGAAACTTTGCCTGGACCGCCGCTCGATAGGCAAGTGGAGTTTACCATTGATTTGGAGTCTAGATCCGTGCCAGTATCGAAAGCACCTTACCGAATGGCCCCTAAGGAGTTGGCAGATTTGAAGATTCAGTTGCAGGAACTACTCGATTTGGGATTCATTCGACCTAGAGAGCGCCGGTGTTATTCGTGAAGAAGAAAGATGGAACGATGAGGATGTGCATTGACTATCGCGAGCTCAACAAGTTGACCTTGAAGAACAAGTACCCACTGCCAAGGATCGATGACTTATTTGATCAACTCCGAGGAGCTGGCGTATTTTCGAAGATGGATTTGAGGTCGGGATACCATCAACTCAAGGTCCGACAAGAGGATGTACCTAAGACTTCTTTTCGCACTCGTTACGGCCATTATGAGTTTGTCGTGATGCCATTTGGGCTTACCAACGCCCTAGCAGTTTTCATGGACTTGATGAACCGAGTTTTCCATGAGTATCTCGATAAGTTTGTGTTAGTCTTCATCGACGATGTGTTGGTATACTCGAAGAACGAGGAGGAGCATGGATGGCACTTGCGAACGGTGTTGGAAACGTTGTCGAAGGAAAAGTTATATGCCAAGTTTAGTAAGTGTGAGTTCTGGTTGAATAGAGTGAACTTTCTTTGTCATATCGTGACGGCTAATGGAATTCAAGTGGACCCAGCAAAAGTCGAGGCTGTGCAAAATTGGAAGTCGCCGAAAACGCCGAGTGAAATCCGCAGTTTCTTGGGATTGGCGGGATACTACCGACGTTTCATCAAAGGATTCTCTAAGATCGCGAGACCGATGACGCAACTGTTGAAGAAAGGAATCAAGGTAGTTTGGACGCCGGAATATGAGGCGAATTTTCAACTGTTGAAGGAGAAATTGACTACAGCACCTGTCCTAGCGGTACCAGAACCCGACAAGGACTTCGTCGTCTATACTGACGCATCGAAAGTAGGACTTGGATGCGAGTTGATGCAAGATGGGAAAGTGATAGCGTATGTTTCCCGGAAATTGAGACCGAACGAGCTTAACTTACCGACTCATGACTTGCAGCAGTAGTGCACACGCTAAAGATTTGGAGATACCATCTCTATGGAGTGAGATGCGAGATTTTTACGGATCCCAAGAGTCTCCAGTACTTCTTCGAGCAGAAGGAGTTGAACATGCGACAACGACGTTGGCTAGAGATCGTGAAGGATTATGATTGTGGTATTCACTATCATCCGGGCAAGGCGAACGTAGTGGCCGATGCTTTGAGTAGGAAGAACCAACCTCAACTGGCTTCTTTCCTAACTCAAGAGGAAACGCTGATCCGTGAATTCGATAGAATGCAATTGGAGATAGTGAAAGCGCCCGTGGCGGCAGGAGGGATAATAGCGACGCTAGTGATTGAGCCAGACTTAAGAACCAAGATCATAGCAGCACAGTGACGTGATGAGAAGTTGGAAGAGACACGTGCGAAGGTGAGGACCGAGAAACTTGACCACTTTCGTGAGGAGGCGGACAATGCCTTGACGTTTGATGGACGGTTGTGTGTGTTAGGGTTTGTATACTAGAAATCACCTTTCGTGTGATTGAATACTGTAAAACTCTAAAAATTATTTTCCAATGAATGCAACATATTATTTTTGTCGTAATGTTGTTATGTTTTACATTTAATGGATGTTTAATGCATATTTAAATTTATAAGTCAACATAACAAAGTCTAAGTCTTTATTTTAGTAGGCCGGTTGTGGGCTCAATTTAAGGTACGCGGTCAGTTCTGAACAAAGAAAAATAAGAATTTCACAACCTAGATAGGCCTAGACTACGTATTGTGAAAGGTTGCAATGTCAGACCGATTATTTCTAAGCCTTATTGAAATATTATGACATTGGTGTGGTATAACACTCAATGGATCTAACAGCAAGATGAGTCTTTATGCTATCTACTGAAAGACGAGGTCTTGATAATTAATTTCTTAATCAATGTACGTTAGTATTGATCATATGATATTGAGTATCTACTACTTTGACTTACCAAAGGTGCGGGTTTTTCGTCACCCAACGATCCAGGTATATTGGGTAGTGGTGATCATTATATGACGGTGCTAGGATTGCTATTATATTTAATCGCGCGCGAGGAGAGTCTCGTTTGATAACATCCACAAGAGGAGCTCGAAACAAGATTTTATTATTTGGAACCTAGCTAGTTGGAGTTTGATTACTCTATGAATAATTAATAAGAGTTTCTTGCTAAGTCCACTCTTGGAGATTAAAATATGTTAATTAATTAAGTCCGTAGCAGACATTAATTAATTAATGAATGTTTCTATCTTAAGCGCGGGAAATGAATTAAACAAATTAAAGGAGACTCGGAACACTTGTAATTTCGGATTTGGAAAGGCAGTGCAATATTACTTCTGTAGTGGCTGCTTGTAATATTCCAATATAAGCTTGTATTAAATTGTGGATTCAATTTAATTAGTAAAAAGCTAATTGGGTGAGGCCATGTCCAAATTCTTCCTTAGATCCCTGACTGGACCCAATATGTGACTTAATATAAATAGAAGAATAAAGGAGACAGATAACACAATTATTCTCATTAAAATTTTCGTCCCCTCCCTTTTGAGAGAGAGAGTTCGAAAATTACTCCTTCCGTGAGTAGAGTTCTGTCTTCGTTATTCGAGTCCTAGTATTCTGGTGAGATTTGCCCACACAAATATGAGTATACAGTCCGGGACACTAGTCAGAAGATCCGAGGTTGAGTTCTGAAGATCTTCACGTGGAGAAGACGCAAGCCATCTTCGATTCTTTGGAGAATAAACAAGGTAAATTGGCTGACTCCGTAGTACGCATGTTATAGGATTTATTTGTTCTAAAGCATGATTTAAATTCAAGTTACGAGCATGATACATGTGATAATTGCGCGAATAGAATTTGTCTAAGTAATTGCTAAATAAATCAAATTCATGTGATCATTTTTTTATGCACGCTTCCGCTGCCAACCCCTTCAATTGGTATCAGAGCCAGTCTTTGGCTCTGATTATTTAGATTTAAATTTCGCGAAATTCATGTATGCATGTATTATTTGATTGAGAAGCATGTTCTTGGTGTTTTGTTTAATTTATTATGCATGATGAACTCAAGAACTATAGAATCAAAGAACTTGAATTACTCGACCGTACGAGACGTGTGATCCGTCGGTGCTCGCGCCGAGACAGATTGCACCATGCGCGATCGTGAAATAGGGTTGTCGATTGAGTGGGAGCCGAGGGATCGCGATCACGGGGTGACGCGCAGTCGAGCGTGTGCTCGAGCTCGACGCCGGCAGAGACCGCAACCCCGAGTCGGCCCCCGCACCAAGGCTGACGTGATGGCTGGCACGGAATGGTGGTTCATCCAAGAAACACCGAGACACCGGGCGCCGAGAGAGCTGGAACCCTAGGCGGAAGGAAGGGTGGTCGGAGCTTGCCGAGAGTGGGGGCGCCACCGTGCGCGCCGCTGGCCGAGAGCTCGTGCCACCCCGACGGCTCGGATGGCCGAGACGGGCGTCGAGACGCTAGCCGAGAGGCGCGCGCCGCCGCGTGCGCGCCTGGCTGAGAAGCGTCGACACCCGACGGATCAACGCGCCGAGACGGTCGGGGCGCACCTGGCTGAGAGGAGCGGCACCGACGTGCGAGCTCCTGGCCGAGAGGATGCGAAACTCGACGAGCCAGGCGGTCGAGACACTGGCGTGCCACCTGCGTGCCACGGCCGAGACGCTTCATGCGTCGTGATCCGAAGACGAACTCGTTGGATTTCCATCATTCATCGTTCGTGCGAACCTCGTGCGATGAGATAACGATGAAGGATTATTTTAATGATTATTTAATTATTTTATTAAAAGATATCATTAAAATATTATTATTTAATGGAAATAAAATCCTTTTGGAAGATTTACCTAGATTTTAGGTATATTTTTATTATTTTCTATATCTATGGAAATAAATAATATTATTTTGATTCCTAGATGATATGGATGAGAATAATTTAATAGTTTCCTAATATTTATATATCTAAGCTCCTAATAAGGAAAGATATGTATGAATACATTAAATAATAAAATATCTCTTCCTAATCTTGAACAAGGAAATAATTTGAATTTATTTTTCATGTCTTATTAAGGATTAAATAATTTATTTATTTTAGATATACCTTATAGTAGACATGAATAAGAATTAAATTCTAGAATAATAGTTTCCTAAAGGAAGATAACAACATAAGTATAAAAGATTTAATTATCCAGCATATTAAATACCAACAAAATTTAATTAAGCCTTAATCTGCCTCAAGGCTAAGGATAATTGAATAAAAACCATAACCCAATGTATCTAAGCTGTAATTACGAACTCAACGTTTGTATATGGTCTCCACCAATTGGTCTGTAATTTATGAAGTTGTTTCTAATATTATCGTCACCTGCACTGTGGGGACAATAATCATAAGAAATAACGAGTTCATAAGGCGGACTTCTCAAATATAAATAGTATGAACTAGAATGTGGTTTCCAATATTATCGCCACCTGCACTGTGGGGACAATAATCCTAAGAAACTACGAGATTCAGAAGTTCACACAGAATTTATGGGATAGCTTGATCTTGTTAGCAGCGCATGAGCATTGTTATGGGAGTGTGTTGTAGAAATGAGATTCTGTAATGCTAAATTCGGTGGTCTTGCTTAGGCAACATTAGGCGGCCATGCCACACTTGTGGCCAGTAAAATTGTTAGATTTTAATGCGTATCGACCCCCTCAGGAGGATGCAAAATTTTAATTTTACTGTTGTAAGATTTTGAAAGGTTTTATGGTTAATTATAATATAATATTTTCTAATTATAATATAATATTATCTAATTCTATGGATTTGTATGGATTTACGCCAAGAATAAATCCTAGATGGATTAGGATTAATATTAATTTATTTTATCCTATGGATTTGAATAGATTTAAGACAAATCCTAGATGGATTAAAATAAGTATTAATCCGTGATTATCCTTATCTTTTGGATTTATATCCTAGATAGAGTAGGATAAAGATAATATAAAAGAAAATCCGTATTTAATTGGATTTAGATAAATTAATTTATCAAAGAAATCCTAAGTAATATTTGATATATTCTAGATGTCTATTCTAAATAGAATTAAGATTTGTATAAATATTGGTTGATTGGATTTTATTTATCGTATGGATTACGATGGAATCTTTTCTATCTAGTAAGAACGATTTATATAATGATAATCCTAGATCAACATTATCTTGAATTGAAAGATTTGATTTTATCGAAATAAAATCTAGAATGATCCTAAATGCATTTAGATAGTTAACACTATCTTGATAAATCCTAAATTAATTTGGATAATAATTATCCAAGATAAAACATAATTATTTAATTGATTCTCCCTTGACTAGATTAAATAATTGTCGTTAATTATCCAGCGTGTTTAAATGTCATGCATTAAATGGAATTATCTGTTTATTTGGTGTTTATCTATTTTAAGTGGATTATCTGCCTTATCTGCTTACGTGATAATTATGCAAAAACCATATAAAATATCTAAGCGATAATTACAACAAGTGCGTTGTATATGGTCTCCATCAATTGGTCTGCAATTTATGAAGCTTCTTTCTAAATATTATCACCACCTGCTCTGTGGGGACAATAATCCTAAGAAATAGCGAGTTCATGAGGCGGACTTCTAAAAAATAAATAGTATGAACTAGAATGTGGTTTCCAATATTATCGGCACCTGCTCTGTGGGGACAATAATCCTAAGAAACTGCGAGATTCAGAAGTTCACTCAGGATTTACGAGATAGCTTGATCTTGTTAGCAGCACATGAGCATTGTTATGGGAGTGTGTTGTTGAAATTAGACTCTGTAATGCTAAATTCGGTGGTCTTGCTTAGGAAACATTAGGCGGCCATGCCACTCTGTGGTCTCTAGACTATTCGTCGGTGTTGTGACCAGTAAAATTGTAAGATTTTAATGCGTATTGACTTCCTCTGGAGGATACAAAATTTTAATTTTACAGTTGCAAGATACATAATTGTTTTGTGGTTATTTGCGATTATGTATTGAGCATAAGTATGTGATAATAAGTTTATATGCCAAATCTTCATTATGTCATTCAATATCTTGTCTGCGATCATTAAAGAAATAAACTCGAATGCCGAAAGTATGTAGACTGGAAATGAAAATGGATAAGATTCTCATCGCTAAAACTTGGAGTTTATACTCAATGATTCATGTCATCCATTTCCTCGACATAATTCCACGAAGATTGTTCGAGAATGCTTTTTGCATGTACTTAACAAGTTCTTATAAGTAGCATGACAAGTCTTGGTTAGTGACGATGAAAGATGGATATCAATAGAATCTGTCAAGATGATTCGATTGGAATATCCAAGAGGGACAGAATGTTTTGAGGAATCTTTTGATCACTCAAATAGTTTTCTGACTCAAGTCATCGTCTAAAGTAATAAGAAATGACTAAAAGAAGGTTTAACCGAAGAGTAGAAAACCTTCAGAATATTAGTCGTTATATTACTGTTAGAGGAAAGTAACATGATAGATGATGAATTCATAAAGGCAGCATTTTTCCTAAGTCCTAGTTCATTTGAACAAAAGACTAGATATGGAAATGAGAGAGCCTGAATTGTCATCAAAGTTGTTTAAAGCGAGTGAAGATGCTTTGTAAGTTGGATTGGCATCTTTTAAAGAAGGACAATGACTTACATGACAATGCATCTTCTAAGTAAGAGATCTTAATCCAGTTAGGTTTTTGTTGCAGTGGGAGTTATCAATGCTTAATCATTGTTTTATGGTTGATGCATCATAGTATTGAAACAATATAGATGCAACAAGATTGAGTATAAAACAACACATCAACTTCTTAAACCATGAATGATAAAGTATTTATGGCTCTTAGTCTTAAAGCCAAGAAAATACTTAGTTATTGTTCAAACTGATCTAGACTATCAAGATTTTAACAATTTGTTAAATAGCTTGAAAGTCGATAAAGTCTATTCGATGCACTATAAGTGAGAATCATTCGATTTAGATCGCTTACAGAAGCGCAACATAGAAAGACTAGCAAGTCTTAATGGTTTACACCATAAGAAGACGAGCAATGGGTTATGATCAGTAGTGGGAGTCTAATCTCCATTGACGAATCCAAGCATTCTTCTGAAGAATGAGATAGTCAATTAAGAAGAAATTGAAGTATTTCCAAGACAAGTTTGATTAAGCGATGAGTTTTACTGATGAAAATCTTATCATTGATGGGATAAACGTTAGATACAACGAAATACACCTTAAAGAAATTACCAAAATCAGTATCTTCTACAAAACACGAGTTGTAGACTAGAGCGACTTTAGTCTGGTACATCTCAAGGTGTAATGTTGTTCCAACACATGTTGAAAAGGTATCCAAATGATTGAAGTTGGGTACTGAGGTATGTTTTAAGGTTGTCCCAAATGATATAAGATTATTGGGAGCGTTCCTAGGTATCCAAGATAGAACTCTTGTATGAAGATCAGGAGATGAACTATAAGCCTAACAATGTGATAACTCTCAAGATAAAGAGAAATATCAAATTTTCCACGTTACCAAGGATTGATACCATTAGAAGCTTATGCACTAATAAAATCAACTTGAACACCTAAGATTATTTGAACCATGTCATAGTGGGAGCGTTCCTAGGAACATAACATGTTCATGGGTCTTAGTGTCGCAAGACTCAGTCTTAGATTAACTTGAACATAATCCCTTTAACTACAATGAAGAATTGGTTCGTTTGAATATTCATCCTTGAAAAGGTGATAGATTCCAAACTACAATCTTAGATAGACAACATATTTTACAAGACTTGCAATACTACCTACAGACTGTGTCAGCCAGTGGGAGCTAATATATTTGCAAGTGTAAATGTGGATCTCAAATGGCTAGTCAATGACAATGGGCTTTTCCCAAAGAGAAATATCATATTCTCGCTGTTGTTGTGCCAAGATTTGTTTGATCCTTCTGTCTATCAGCACTTACATAATTTTAATGTATGTATCATGATTGTCAAGACAGCTTTCTATTAATAGAAGTCTTGAAGAAATCATCTACATGGAACATACTAATATGTATGTAGTAGAGGGCAAGAAACACATGATTAGAAGCTTATGAAGACCTTTGTGGTCTTAGGCACGCATCTAAATCAGAGTATGTGTTTTAGCTAGATTGTCAAATGTTTGGAATTTGACATGTGCCCTTAAATGTGTTGTGAGGACAAGGAAGTTGAAAGTGTATTAAATATGATATTATTGGTACTCTACGATGAGAAATCTATAAAAGTTGCAAACAACTAAGATTGGCATCTAGCGTAGGAAACTGGTTGTCTACCCAGTTTAAGATAAATGATTTAAGAGAAACTAATTACATTCTAAGCATCTAATTCTTTGAGATTGCTAGAAAGAATGTTGAGATTCTCTTAGGAATCCTATATCTATACATTGCTTGGAACATTTTAGCATTGGAAATCCATGCAAAGGTTTTTACCTTTCAAGATGGAATTGTCTTGTCTCTAGTCAAGTGTTGTTTGACACTTAGTGAGAACAAGAATTATGAGACTAGTTCTGGAGATAGATGTCTCATGTATGCTATGATGTGTACTAAGCTTGATATTAGTTGTGCTCACGCATAACAAGTGTATATCATATTAACCGTGACAAAGGATTTTGATTGAGGTAATGAATATACCATAGTACTTGAGAAAGACTAATCGCTATATTCTAGTTTACCAGTCATTCATGTAATGTCCTTGGGGTTACACTGACTAAGTCTTATGACTAATTAGTGATCGAGTAAGTCATCCTCATCATATGTGTTTACCTTAGGAGTATAGTCCTAGTAGCTTTGATCGTAAGTTTGAGTAAGCCTATGAGTATTTTTACTCTAGCAAAGGCTAACTCAAGAGGAACACGAGATCATAAGCTAAGCAATCACATAGAGAGATGAAATTAAGTAAAGATCAAGTACGCAGCAAAGACATAGTGGTGCAAAAGATATTATCAGAGAACAACCAAGCAGATTTTTCACAGAAATTGCCTTTGTGGCAACATGTTTCAAACATGGTGTGAAACGAATGGTAGTTCGATATACCTAGCTCCAAGACCTGCTTTGTGTATAAGTGGGAGAGTTTTTGGCAGTGGGTATACTCGAAAGCATGTTTTGAGTATAAGCGGGAGATTGTTAGGGTTAGTATACTGAAAAACATGTTTCGAGTGACTTCGTATGAATAGAATCTTGCTTGTGTACGGAAAAACTCTACAATCCACTTTTGACCCGATTCAGTATCATTCGAGCAGTTTTCACGAATAGAATCAATATATTATTATTTTGTGTTTGCTTGTGCGTTTATAAGATGTTTTATAAACATTTAAATGCATAAGAAGTAAACAAAGCCTAAGTCTTTTGCTTAGTAGACTGGTTGTGGGCGTCGTCCACTTTAAGGTAACTACAGTCGGTTCTATGCAATGCTTTGCAAAAGAAAAAGAAGAATTTCACAACCTAGATAGGCTTTGTCTACCTATCGTGAAAGGTTACAATGTCAGTCCGATTATTTCTAAGCCTTATTGAAATAAGATGACGTTGGTGTGGTATAACACTGAATGGATCTAACAGTAAGACGTGTCTTTATGCTATCTACTGAAAGACGAGGTCTTGATAAATATCTATTTATTAATCAATGCATGTTAGCATTGAGCATACGATATTGAGTATCTACTACTTTGACTTACAAAAGGAGCGGGTTTTTCGTCACCCAACGATCCAGGTATATTGAGTAGTGGTGATCATTATCTAACGGTGCTAGGATTGCTATTATGTTGAATCGTGCGCGAGGTGAGTCTCGTTTGATAATGTCCTCAAGAGGAGCTTGAACAATGTTTTATTATTCGGAAACTGGCCAGTTGCAGTTTTATTACTCTATGAATAATAAATAAGTGTTTCTTGCTAAGTCCACTCTTGGAATTAATAAGATGTTAATTAATTAAGTCCATAACAAACTCTAATTAATTAATGGACATTTATAAATAATATACAAAATGGAAACCCGGATTACTTGTAATTTCGGATTTGGATGGGGAGGTCAATATTACGTCTGTAGTGGCTGCTCGTAATATTCCAATATAAGCTTGTATTAAATTGTGGATCCAATTTAATTAGTAAAAAGCTAATTGGGGAATCCCATATCCAAATACTTCCATAGATCCCTGATTGAGCCCAATATGAACTATTAAAAATAGGAGAATAAATGAGACGGAAAATCAATTGATTTTCACAATGAAATTTTCATCCCCCTCTATTTTGAGAGGAGCTCGAAAATTCTCTCTTCTCCTCCGTAAGAAATTTCTGTCTTCTTTATTCAATTCCTTGTGTTTCGATAAGATCAACCCACCCTGATGTTGGAATAGAGTTTGGGACACCAGTCAGAAGATCCGTGGTCTATAACTAAAGATCATCGTGGAGAAGGAGCGAGCAATCGATGATTCTTTGAAGAATCAAGGAGGTAAATTGGCTAACTTCGTAGCAAGCATGTTTTAGGGATTTTTGTGCTAAAGCATGTTTGAAATTCAAGTTATGATAACGATACATGTGACAATTACGTGAATAGAGTTTGTCTAATAAATCTGCAAAATAGATCCGTATATGTGATCCGTTAGAATGCATGCTTCCGCTGCCAACCCCTTCAATTGGTATCAGAACCAGTCTTTGGCTCTGATTATTTGGATTTAAATTTTGTGAAATTCATGTATACATGTATTATTTGATTTCGAAGCATGTTCTTGGTGTTTAGTTTAATTTATTATGCATGATGAACTCAAGAACTATCGAATCGAAGAACTTGAATTACTTGATCGTACGAGACGTGCAGACAAGCGAGCGCTCGCGCGCCGCCGGCCGAGACCGCAAGCCCCAGACGCACCCACGTCGAGATCGACGCATGAAGCTGGCGAGGTGCGGTGGTTCGTCCGAGAACCACCGAGACACCAGGCGCCAAGAGCTCCATCCCTAGGCGGAAGGACTGAGACGGGCGGTCGGAGCTGGCCGAGAGCAGGCACGCCTCCGTGCGCGCCGCTGGCCGAGAGCTCGCGCCACCCAACGGCTCGGATGGCCGAGACGAGTGTCAAGACACTGGCCGAGAGGCGTGCGCCGCCGCGTGCGCGCCTGGCCGAGGAGTGTCGCCACTCGTCGGAACACGACGCCGAGACGGGCGCTCGACGCTGGCTGAGAGGAGCCGCGCCTACGCGCACGCTCCTGGCCGAGATGCTGGCGACTCCCGACGAGCCGCTGGCCGAGATGCTGGTGCTCCACCTGCGCACCGGTGGCTGAGACGTCGTGTGCGTCGTATTCCGATGAAGAACTCGTCGGATTTTTGTCGTTCATCGTTCGTTTGAACCTCGTACGATGAGATAACGATGAAGGATTATTTTAATGATTATTTAATTATTTTATTAAAAGATATCATTAAAATATTATTATTTAATGGAAATAAAATCATTTGGGAAGATTTCCCTGGATTCTTGGATTTTATTTTTGAAAATATTCAAGATGAATTTGGAAATAAGATTTGAATATATCTTTTATGGATTTTATGTATTATATAAGATTTGATTTAATATCAAATCATGGATTAATTAGATTCTTTCCTTATTCATTGGATTTATATGGATTTTATTCATAGATGAATCTTAGTTATATTTGGAAAATAATAATCTAAATTTTATCTATATCCTATAGATTTATATGGATTTATTCCTAGACAAATCGTAGTTGGATTTAGATAATAATAATATTATTTTATTCCTATCCTATGAATTTAAATGAATTTATTCATAGATAAATTCTAGATGGATTTGGATAGTGATAATATAATATTTTATTCTTATCTTATAGATTTATATGGATTTGTTCCTAGATAAATCTTAGATGGATTTGAATAATTATAATATAATATTATCTAATTCTATGGATTTATATGGATTTACTCCAAGAATAAATCCTGGATGGATTAGGATTAATATTAATTTATTTTATCCTATGGATTTGAATAGATTTAAGACAAATCCTAGATGGATTAAAATAAGTATTAATCCATGGTTATCCTTATCTTTTGGATTTATATCCTAGATAGATTAGGATAAAGATAATATATAAGAAAATCCGTATTTAATTGGATTTAGATAAATTAATTTATCAAAGAAATCCTAAGTAATATTTGATATATTCTATATGTCTATTCTAAATAGAATTAAGATTTGTATAAATATTGGTTGATTGGATTTTATTTATCATATGGATTATGATGGAATCGTTTCTATCTAGTAATATCCTAGAACGATTTAAGTAATGATAATCCTAGATCAACGTTATCTTGAATTGAAGGATTTGATTTTATCTAAATAAAATCTAGAATGATCCTAAATGGATTTAGATAGTTAACACTATCTTGATAAATCCTAAATGAATTTGGATAATAATTATCCAAGATAGAACATAATTATTTAATTGATTCTCCCTTGACTAAATTAAATAATTGTCGTTAATTATCCAGCGTGTTTAAATGCCATGCATTAAATGGAATTATTTGTTTATTTGGTGTTTATCTATTTTAAGTGGATTATCTGTCTTATCTGCTTACGTGATAATTATGCAAAAACCATATAAAAAATCTAAGCGATAATTACAACAAGTGCTTTGTATATGGTCTCCATCAATTGGTCTGCAATTTAAGAAGCTTCTTTCTAAATATTATCGCCACCTGCTCTGTGGGGACAATAATCCTAAGAAATAGCGAGTTCATGAGGGCGGACTTCTAAAAAACAAATAGTATGAACTAGAATGTGGTTTCCAATATTATCGCCACCTGCTCTGTGGGGACAATAATCCTAAGAAACTGCGAGATTCAGAAGTTCACACAGGATTTACGAGATAGCTTGATATTGTTAGCAGCACATGAGCATTGTTATGGGAGTGTGTTGTGGAAATGAGACTCTGTAATGCTAAATTCGGTGGCCTTGCTTAGGAAACATTAGGCGGCCATGCCACTCTGTGGTCTCTAGACTATTCGTCGGTGTTGTGACCAGTAAAATTGTAAGATTTTAATGCGTATTGACTTCCTCTGGAGGATACAAAATTTTAATTTTACAGTTGCAAGATACATAATTGTTTTGTGGTTATTTGCGATTATGTATTGAGCATAAGTATGTGATAATAAGTTTATTTGCCAAATCTTCATTATGTCATTCAATATCTTGTCTGCGATCCTTAAAGAAATAAACTCGAATGCCGAAAGTATGTAGACTGGAAATGAAAATGGATAAGATTCTCATCGCTAAAACTTGGAGTTTATACTCAATGATTCATGTCCTCCATTTCCTCGACATAATTCCACGAAGATTGTTCGAGAATGCTTTTTGCATGTACTTAACAAGTTCTTTGAGGAATAAGGTCAAACTATTTTCTTATAAGTAGCATGACAAGTCTTGGTTAGTGACGATGAAAAATGGATATCAATAGAATCTGTCAAGATGATTCGATTGGAATATCCAAGAGGGACAGAATGTTTTGACGAATCTTTTGATCACTCAAATAGTTTTCTGACTCAAGTCATCGTCTAAAGTAATAAGAAATGACTAAAAGAAGGTTTAACCTAAAAGTAGAAAACCTTCAGAATATTAGTCGTTATATTACTTTTAGAGGAAAGTAACATGATAGATGACGAATTCGTAAAGGCTGCATTTTTCCTAAGTCCTAGTTCATTTGAACAAAAGACTAGATGTGGAAATGAGAGAGTCTGAATTGTCATCAAAGTTTGTTTAAAGCGAGTGAAGATGTTTTGTAAGTTGGATTGACATCTTTTAAAGAAGGACAATGACTTACATGACAATGCAACTTCTAAGTAAGAGATCTTAATCCAGTTAGGTTTTTGTTGCAGTGGGAGCTATCAATGCTCAGTTATTGTTTTATGGTTGATGCATCATAGTATTGAAACAATATAGATGCAACAAGATTGAGTATAAAAACACATCAACTTCTTAAACCATGAATGATAAAGTATTTATGGCTCTTAGTCTTAAGGCCAAGAAAATACTTAGTTATTGTTCAAACTGATCTAGACTATCAAGATTTTAACAATTTCTTAAATAGCTTGAAATTCGATAAAGTCTATTCGATGCACTATAAGTGAGAATCATTCGATTCAGATCGCTTACAGAAGCGCAACATAGAAAGACTAGCAAGTCTTAATGGTTTACACCATAAGAAGACGAGCAATGTTTTATGATCAGTAGTGGGAGTCTAATCTTCATTGACGAATCCAAGCATTCTTCTAAAGAATGGGATAGTCAAATAAGAAGAAATCAAAGTCTTTCCAAGACAAGTTTGATTAAGTGATGAGTTTTACTGATGAAAATCTTATCATTGATGGGATAAACGTTAGATACAACGAAATACACCTTAAAGAAATTACCAAAATCAGTACCTTCTACAAAATACGAGTTGTGGACTAGAGCGACTTTAGTTTGGTACATCTCAAGGTGTAATGTTGTTCCAAATCAGAGTATTTGTTTTAGCTAGATTGTCAAATGTTTGGAATTTGACATGTGCCCTTAAATGTGTTGTGAGGACAAAGAAGTTGAAAATGCATTAAATATGGTATTATTGGTACTCTACGATGATGAAATCTATAAAAGTTGCAAACAACTAAGATTGACATCTAGCGTAGGAAACTGGTTGTCTACCCAGTTTAAGTTAAATGATTTAAGAGAAACTAATTACATTCTAAGCATCTAATTCTTTGAGATTGCTAGAAAGAATGTTGAGATTCTCTTAGGAATCCTATATCTATACCTTGCTTGGAACATTTTAGCATTGGAAAATCCATGCAAAGGTTTTTACCTTTAAAGATGGAATTGTGTTGTCTCTAGTCAAGTGTCGTTTGACACTTAGTGAGAACAAGAATTATGAGACTAGTTCTGGAGATAGATGTCTCATGTATGCTGTAACACCCCAAAAATCTCTCCCATATCGTTTAACCACTCTCCCTCTATATTATGGACTCCACAATCAGTTCTTCTCTTATTCGTTCTCTGCAACAAGAACACAAGCTTTATTCTTTCAACTTCTACCCAAGAAATCGAGAACCAACTTCGAGAGAGGGAGCCACCGGTTGTTCTTTTGAAATCTGTTCAAGGTATACTTTTCCCAATTCCAATTCCTATGGTGTACTTCATAGTGGAGCATACCATATAGTTTGGAACTCAAATATCTACTAGAACTTTCTTACCTATCCTTAGCTGCCTTAATTAATCGGCACTTACAAGATCTACTAATGATTACAGTACCAACATTCCATACCATGGTAATTCATCCAAAATATACTACCCATTCTCTCCTAGTAATAAATTAATTAAAAATGCCTCAACCTTTTAAAAACAATGGCAGACGGCGGGATTGAGGGTGGAATGGAGAGTCGGTGGCGCAGCTCTAAATTTTATGGAAAAAATTACATAACAGAACTAAAAACTAAAACCTATTATTAGTCATCATATTTTTACAATATGCGAAGGGTTAAATACATGAAATTGTGGCCGAAGCGGCGACGCCGAGCGACGACGGCGGTGTACGCTGGGAGCGAATTGGAGAAGGACGGCGGTGTACGCAGGGAGCGAATTGGAGAAGGCGACGGAAATTGAAAGAAATTGCTCGATTTAGTCGAAGAGATAGAGAAGAGAGTGAGGGGGAGAGATAGAGAGAAAGAGACGTGAAGGATGGGAGTAAGTTGGACTTTTTCTTTTTGGGCCTTTTTGTTTTTTAAAAAAATGGGGCCTTATCAAATAAAATGGGGATATATTAATTTGGGCTAATCCTTTTAGGCCTTACTAAATAAATGGGAGAAATAAGGAGGGCTTAGATAACAATTAACTTGGATCAAATTAATTAAATCCTTTGGCCGATAATTTAATTGTGGGGAATTATTTATTTAATTCATGGAATAATGCAAAGTATGAAATAAATATAATTGCAAAGGGAAATAGTTGTGATAATTTAGTTATACGCTTATATAATTTTTGGGATTTTATTCCGACATCGTGGTTGAAATACGAGGAGCCAACAGGGGAACTTTGGGCGGCCGCCGAAAGATTAATTTAATTAGGGTGCATGCATCTTATTTATTTACTTGATTCATTGTGTTGATTTATGTGTTATTTAAATGCTAAAGATGATTTCTTGCAAGCGAGACGTGATACCAAGGGAAGGGAAATAATTTCGAATTAAGGACTTAAGCGAACGAGGTGGGCTTTCTTTTTAAATAAGGGCAATGCCCTAAGTATATTTTAATGTGAAAATGATATGAATATTTGTCATGTCGTGTTTTGTTTTATTCTATGGAACCTATCTGATGTGGCTTTTGCCATCAATGGATAATCGAATTCGGGTATGTCTAGGGAGTGAGTCCCTATTCAGGCTAGTGTACACCTATGGAGATCGTGAGCCGTCTTTTGGGTCGGCCGGTCTAGTGACTTGGAATGTGGCCACATTCCTTGTCATTAATGGATCAGATATGGTAGACATCTATGGGAAAATGACTGCAGTCACGAGTTTTTACGATGGAAATGATTTTAGTGTCTTGGGCGATTTCTAAAGGTAAAACCCCAAGGTCACTCAATGGTGGCATGATAAATATTTTTTATAAAATGTTTTCGGCATGAGTCCACTGAGTGCATCAAGTACTCAGCCCTGCATTTCTTTTTAAAAATGTGCAGGTTGAGCGTGACGGGTGCGGTGGGTGTTGAGCAAGACCGTTGAAGAAATTTAAGTGTTTAGAATGTGCCATGTCTTCACACGTGGCATATTCCTTCTCTCAAATGCTTCCGCTGAGTAGTTGTCCTTCTTTTGAGTTCTTGTATCGCTGAGATAATATTCATTTTTGAGTTGTTGATTGTTGAGATACTCTGATTTTATTCAAGCTATTCCCATTTATTTCGAGCTATTGTCGAGTTGTGTTGTTTTCCCCTTTCTTCCATGCCTCTTTAATCCTTCCCTAGTCGCGATCAACCGTGTTTTCTATCCTTAGAAAATGCGGGCGTGACAAAGTGGTATCAGAGCAATTTTTTCTTTCCGCTCTGGACCCGAGAGTTTTTTTTAATCTTGGTCTAGACTTGTTTCGCTAGACTAAAATAATAAATAAAATAAAATAAAAGAAGATAAAATTATAATTGTGTATTGAAGGCTCAACATCCCGCTTCGCCACGCTCAAGCAAGAAAGAGGTCATTTATTTTATGAAAAATTTTTGTGAGAAAGTTTTCAGGAAAGGAGATGAGAAGCTATGGTTATGAAAAATAAAGAGTATGTTTTACAAAGGGATAGATGAGCTATGGTTATTGAAACAAAGTATGTTTTAAAATCGGATAGAAGAGCTATGGTTATGAAAACAAATTATGTTTTACAATGGGATAGAAGAGCTATGGTTATGAAAACAAAGTATTTTGTACGATGGGATAGAGGAGCTATGGTTGTAAAAAAATATATATGTGTTTTGCGAGAAGATGAAAATCTATGGTGATAGAAAGATGTACGTCTTGCAATGGGATGACTTGTCTTTTATGAAAAGATTTGATCAATGGAAAATACTGTGTTTATGAATTATTTGAAAATTTTTGAGTTTCGAGAAAATTAGTTTTAACTTTTTTCGTTTGGAAAATTTGAGCTATGGAAGTGTGATGATATTTATGTTATGAGGTGCAAAGCATGATGCGTTATTCTATGGAGTGTTTTATACGAAGGATGAAAGTTGATGCGAAAGTACGTTTTAGTTTTGAGTCAAAACTTTTACTTAAACAGTGAGATGTGAAATTTTTTGAGGAAAGTGTGAAAGTGTAAAGAAAATTTTGTGTCAAAATTTTATGAATGTAAATGTGAAGTGCGAAATTGTTTGCTATGGGATGTGAAAATGTTGTGTGTTTATCTTGAGGTATGAATGACGTTAATTGTGGCAGATGTTGATCTAGGAGATGATGAAATGAGTTGTGAACTTAGAGTACCTAAAATATAAGCCTAGTTGACCGCGCAAATCGTAGTTCTAAATTGAAAACTTAACTATTGCTTTTCCGAGCAATGAAACGTACGGGAATATGAATTTTGGGGCAAACCCTTAAGTCAAGGTGGAGACAAGAAGAGCTGATGCTAAGTGATATTTTATGCAACGACGAGCAATCATACTCGCGATTTAAATTAGTATAGTGTAATCTTGCGTAACCTAGAAAGTGGCAACACGATGGAGATGATCTTCATACCCCGCTAAGGAGCACGAGGATGATAACAATGTTCAACGAGGATGGTCATTATGACGTCAAGGAATATTATGAAGATACGGCTTTCAACTATAGTAGTTAATTAAACAACATGAGGAAGGTGATTGGAATTTGAAGACATGCTGATGGAGAAATTCTATATTCGAAGGACGTAAGCAAATTTCGGGATGAAATTTTTGTTAAGATGGGTAGATTGTAACACCCCGAAAAAAAGAAAAGAGAGAGAAAAAAATCAAATTAATCTAATTAAATCTTTTCCTGGTTGACTTGGTCACCAATCTGCGTTAATTCAAATTATAAATAAAGATTTTGCAAAGATTTTCCTCCTCCGTAATCTGCAAATAAAATACACAACAAATCCAAATTAAACCAAAATAAAGTAAAATACACAACAAATCCCCGGAGAAAGAATCCTCACCACCGACATGTTCCTCTTCCTCCTCGTTACCGGAATCACAGGAGAACTCCATCTCCACCATACCGAAGAGATGTCGGGTTCGCCATGTATGGAGCGCTGAAGACTCCATTCTCGGATGATATCACCCGAACTCCGTTGCCGCAGAATTACCGAACTCCGTCAATGACTTATGACGGGTTAGTGGATCCTCATGATTTCTTGGGACGCTATCAGTATAATATGGCGAACCAAGGTCTCAATGAGGTTCACATGTGTAAGCTGTTTCCCGAGCTGCTCATCGGGAACGCAAGGAGGTGGTTTGATAGCCTCCCTCAAGGCAGCATTAGATCTTACAGAGATCTAATGGATGCTTTTCATAGGAGATTCTTCCAGAAAGCGGAAGCCCGAATCCCTTCGGCTCAGCTGCTTTCTATTCGTCAAGGTCGCGATGAAAAAATTAGCGACTTCATGACGAGGTTCCACAAGGAATGCCTACAAGTAGATGATCTCAATGATCTACTTGTCATTTCGGCATTCCAAAATGGAATACTGCCAGGAGCTCTCTACAGGAAGCTCGTTGAATGCAGTCCGCAAACAGCTCAAGAGATGTGGGACATTGCGGACCAGTTTTCTCGTGCCGATGAGGCAGACCGTCGAAAACGGTCTTTAGACAGCTCATCTAGAGGAGACAAAAAGAAGCCCGATCATAGCGATCAGAGGCTTCCTCGCCGAACTCCTTTTGAAAGAATTCAAAGGGCACCGGTACAAGGCAGATTGGGACCACGTCTCGATCTTGAGAAACCGCCCGCTCAGTTCGTACCATTGAACAAGTCGAGAGTGGAAATTTTCGAACTGCATTCCGATATGTTCGAAAAGCCAAAGCGGATGACGAAATCGGCCGCGCGCCGAAGTCAGGATAATTATTGCTCCTTCCATCAAGACCACGGTCACGATACCGAGGAGTGCCGACATTTGGCTGCAGGTATTGATGTTCTTGTGAAAGCAGGGACGTTAAAAAAATACCAAAGCAAGCAGCCGAAAAAGAACAAGAAGCAGAGAGGTGCGAACTGCGCTCCTCAGGATCCGAAAAGGCAACAGGATCCCGAAGACGATGACGAGCCGCAATATGATGGAGTAATCCAGACTATTGACGCTCTCCCAGCCGGGAAGACTAAATCGTCCCTGAAGTCAGAGCGCAGAGGCTTCAATCGAGAGGAGCCAACGCATAAAAGGCTGAAGCAGGACGAAGTGATTACATTTTCAGATGCCGATCCCGTCCCGGCCATCTCTCCTCATCAAGACGCCATTGTCATTCAAGCCGGAGTGGCAAACAAACTGATCCACAGAGTGTTCGTGGATACAGGAGCGTCAGTTAGCATTCTTTTTAAAGAATGTTTCGATAAACTGGAAGTGGATCCAGCTCGGCTCAGTCCGGCTCCGCTTCCTCTGAAAAGTTTCGCCCAGGAGGACACCCGCCCTGAAGGTATTATCAGCCTTCCGATTACGGTGGGAAGAGCGCCTACAAGCTCCAGTACGATGATCGAGTTCTTTGTGGTAAAAGCTCGGTCCCCGTACAACATTATACTGGGAAGAGACTGGCTCAACACAGTTCGGGCCATTTGCTCTCTTTTGATCACCTCACCATCAAGATCCCCACTAAAGGAGGGATAGCGGTCATCCGAGGTGATCAAAAGAGAGCAAAAGAGTGTTTGCAGATTGCGCTTAAAAGTGCCGAGCAATCAGATCGGCACCATCAAGCATAGCAATCACAGCAGCCGGAGTCAGAGGCAGGCGAAATGACCGAAGTCACACCGGAGCCGAACTCGATGGAAGTTCGGTTATATGAAGATGATCCATCCAGAACGGTGAAGATCGGTTTCGCGGGAACACCTCTACTCCGGGAAAAGACCATCCAGCTCCTCAAAGAGTACAAAGACGTCTTTGCGTGGTCGCCGTTGGACATGACCGGAGTGCCCCCCGAGGTAATTACACATCGGTTAAATATTGATCCTTCAGTCCGGCCTATAAAACAGAAGCAAAGACTCTTTGCGGCAGAAAGAAGTCAAGTCATCCATGACGAAGTCCGCCAATTACTGAAAGCGGATGTGTTATTTGAAGTGAAATATCCTTCTTGGGTGGCCAACCCTGTGATGATCAAGAAAAAAGAGGGAGGATGGCGGATGTGCATAGATTTTACCGATCTAAACAAGCACTGTCCTAAAGATTGCTATCCCCTTCCGAACATAGATAAAAAAGTAGAAGCTTTGACAGGCTTCGAAATTTTTTGTTTTCTTGATTTATACAAAGGATATCACCAAGTTTTAATGGATGAGAGTGATGCTTCAAAAACGGCTTTCATTACTGACTTCGGCATTTTTGCTTACAAAAAGATGCCATTCGGTTTAAAGAATGCCGGAGCCACATATCAAAGGATGGTTGACAAGCTATTTCGGCACCTAATCGGAAAAGAGGTTGAAGTGTATGTTGACGACATAGTCGTTAAAAGCAGAAGCACTTCGGAGTACGAAGACAATCTCAAGTCCACTCTCGACGTGCTCCGAAAAGCCAACCTCAAACTCAATCCCCAAAAATGTACCTTTTGGTAGATTCGGGAAAGTTTCTAGGTTGTTGGGTTTCAAAGGAAGGACTCAAGGCAAATCCGCTAAAAGTTCAAGTTGTTCAGAACATGGCAACGCCGAAGTCCATACATGATGTGCAAAGGCTAACTGGATGTCTAGCCGCACTGAATAGATTCCTTTCCCAAGCAGCCGAAAAGCAAATGCCGTTCTTCAATGTGTTGAAGAAGGCACCAAAGTTTGAGTGGGGAGTCGAGCAGAAAAAGGCTTTTGACGAGCTCAAAAGTTATTTAGCCGAGCTTCCTATTCTCTCTGCTCCAACAGATGCCGAAGTGATATTCTTATACTTAGCGGCATCAGATCAAACCATTAGCGCGGTGCTTGTACGAGAAGAAGGCCTAAAGCAGCTTCCCATCTACTTTACAAGCCGAGCATTAAGAGGTCCAGAAACAAGGTATCAACCTCTGGAAAAAATTGCTCTGGCATTAGTAAATGCAGCAAGGAGACTGCGGCCATATTTCTATGCTCACAAGGTATGCGTCTTAACCGATCTTCCACTTCGGCAAGTTTTGACTAAGCCTGAAGCATCAGGCAGAATTGCCAAGTGGGCCATAGAGCTGGGAGAACACTCAATTGAATATCTACCTCGGAAAGCCATCAAGGGACAAGCCTTGGCAGATTTTCTTGCAGAGGCAAAGTTCGATCAAGCAATCCCTGTTATTGCCGAACAGAAAAATCCTGCCAATGACGAACTAACACAGCCCCAGGAATCCGAAGTAGAGCCGCCGGACTGCTGGAGTGGATTCGTAGATGGAGCTTCGAATAAGACGGGAAGTGGAGCTGGTATTCTACTTATCGCTCCCGACGGACACGAGGTAACTTATTCACTTCGGTTCTTATTCCCAACTACTAATAACGAAGCCGAATACGAAGCCCTCCTTGCCGGACTTCAATTAGCGCAAAGTCTATTTGTCAAATCTCTCAAAATCCATTGTGATTCACAAGTCATAGTGAATCACATGCTGGGTACAAGTGAAGCCCGAGATGAGAGGATGAAAAAATACTTGGACAAAGCGCAAAGCATTAGCCGAAGTTTCTCTTATTTTCGGATAATCCGCATTCCCAGAGCGGAAAACAGCCGAGCAGATACTTTAAGTAAGTTGGCCTCATATCCGAGCTCAAAGGTGGAGGAATTACTACACCGAAGCATTGATGAAGCTGAGGTACATTCAGTAACCAGCTCGCCGAACTGGATGACGCCGATCTTACAGTATCTAGATCAAGGACAACTGCCCGAGGATAAGAGAGAAGCTCGGAAAATCACATGCCGAGCACTTCGGTATGAACTTCATGAAGGAGTCCTATACAGAAAGTCCTACCTTCAACCGTTATTGCGATGTGTAGGACCAGAAGAGACGGACTACATCCTTAGAGAAGTTCATGAAGGATCTTGCGGTAGCCACATCGGAGCTAGAGCTTTAGCTAAAAAAGTTCTGAGATGGGGATATTATTGGCCAACTTTGGTACAAGAAGCAGTGCAGCTCGTCAAGACATGTACGAAGTGCCAAATCCATGCAAATATGCCAAGGATGCCGCAGACCGATCTATGTGCTATGCAAAGCCCTTGGCCTTTTATGCAATGGGGCATAGACATAGTAGGACCACTACCACAAGCTCCTCGGCAAATGAAATTCCTTATCGTTGCCGTGGATTACTTCACGAAGTGGGTGGAGGCTGAACCATTAGCTACGATAACGAGCTCGAAGGCATTGGATTTTGTCTGGAAGAACATAGTTTGCCGATTTGGCATACCCCATATCCTCATTTCGGATAATGGGACTCAGTTCACCGACAAGACATTCAAGAATTGGTGCCAAGAGCTGAATATTCAACAGGGGTTCACTTCGGTCTCTCACCCACAAGCAAACGGACAAACGGAAGTAACAAACCGTATTCTGGTGAAAGGTTTAAAAGCTCGGTTAGAACAAGCCAAAGGACAATGGGTAGAAAATCTTCCTCAAGTCCTATGGTCTTACCGAACTACACCAAAAACCTCAAACGGTGAAACTCCGTACAGTCTGGTGTACGGCACTGAAGCCGTGATTCCGGTTGAGATCGGCATACCCAGTCCCCGAACTCTTAATTTCTCAGCAGAACTGAATGAGGACGGACTGAGAGCCGAACTAGATCTTGCCGAAGAAAAAAGAGAATTGGCCTGCATAAAAGCAGCCAAGTACAAGGAGCAAGTAGCCCGGTATTATAACCAAAGGGTGAAAAAGCTGCAATTTCAAGTGGGAGATCTCGTCTTGAGAAACAATGAAGTAAGCCGAGCAGAAAAGCTGGGCAAACTCGAACCCACATGGGAAGGTCCATATCGGGTGTCAGAAGTCCTCGGCAAAGGGTCTTATAAATTGACTCACATGTCAGGAGAACAAGTACCCCGAACATGGCACATTTCCAACCTCAAGAAGTTCCATTTGTAAGAGACAGTCCGGTCAGTCAGTCTTGTGTCTAGTTCGGTCCTAGGGGTATGTGCTTTCTTTGTTTTTTACTTGTTTTTCATGCTTGTCGTTTTATAAAAGTTTAAAACCTTTTTCGTCTTTTTTATTTGTCTTTATGTGCGTTGTCTCTCTATGTGCGTGTCGTCTCTTACAAATGTTACTGAGGTATCTTGTTCTTTAAAGGCTGATCCCCTTTTTAGAACATGTATTAAAGACAATTGTGAGTCCAAGCTTCTCAGGAAGATACAAGACTCCACAATTCAGCTTAAGAAACAAGCAGTTCGTCTGAAACGAACTGCAAAAAGGGAAAGTCCGATCCGAGCGATAAAACTCGCCAAATTAGGACAAAGGGAAAGTCCGATCCGTGCGATAAAACTCGCCAAATTAGGACACAAACCAAGTCCGGTCAAAGAAGATTTTACTTCATAAGACCACTTCGGTTAACAAAGGGAAAGTCCGATCCGTGCGATAAAACTCGCCAAATTAGGACACAAACCAAGTCCGGTCAAAGAAGATTTTACTTCATAAGACCACTTCGGTTAACAAAGGGAAAGTCCGATCCAAGCGATAAAACTCGCCAAATTAGGACACAAACCAAGTCCGGTCAAAGAAGTTTATTTCATAAGACCGAGGACTAAGTCCGGTCAAGGAAGTTTACTTCATAAGACCAAGGACGAGTCTGGTCAAAGAAGTTCACTTCATAAGACCGAGGACGAGTACAATAAATGAAATAAAAAATCGCTGAACTGTAAGTACGCAGTGATAGAAGCGAAATAAAATCGCTGAACTGTAAGTACGCAGTGATAGAAGCGAAATGAAAAAAATTTCATTTATTAAGTCTTGTTCGGCATACAACTCCGCTGCCCTACGAGAAGGCGTTACGCTATTACAAAGGACTATTCTACTGTCCACGGTTGCTAAAGTTGAGCCACCTATTCAAAAAATCCTCGTGAAGCCGAGTTCGGGCGTTCCGGGCAGCTGAAGAATAAGCAGGTCGACGAGATGCTCTGATCGACCTACCGCCTCTTCCCTGAGTCCGGGAAGTTCTGGCACCTCGGCGGCGAAGAGTCTCTTCACGAAGCATTTGTTGATCTTGCTCACTCATAATCACAGCTCCTCTACGAACTTCAGTCCGTCCTTGTCTTGACGTTTCCGGTTGCTCCTGAGTCCGTTCTCGTCTTGACGTTTCCGGTTGCTCCTGAGTTCGTTGCTGATTTGGAGTAGGATTTTGAGCAAGTGGATCAGAGGTTTGAGCTGGAGTGTGAGCATCTGTTGGCGGGAAATGCCTAAGGAATCTCTCGATTGAAGGACGCCGGGAAAGAATGATGTCGTACCGAGAAGCCCAGCGCCGCAATGATTTCACAACTTGTTGGCAAGCCGAGCTCTCCAGCGCATTGTTCCTCCGGAGTACATGAAGCTCCTCCCACAGTTCATCAACTTGATTCTGAACTTCAGATATGCTCATTCCCCCGCGTCCGCAGATGAAATCCTCATATGCAGTCCTCTCAGCGACGACAATATCCAGCTCGGCCTCCAGATCCTTCCTTATGGACTCTAAGTCCTTATTGTCGGACTCCAGCTCCACTGAACGAGCCAAGAGTTCGTCATACTTCATCTGGTCCTCTATGGCTTTTTTCTCAGCTTCGTTTAAAGCCGAAGAGTATAGCCGCTTCCAGTGAGGTACCTCCAGCTCCTTAGAGTTAAAGAATACAAAGCAGCTAGGTCAGTTCGGCATTTCAGCTTACCGAGCAGGCAGTAAACCACAACAGGAGTAAAAGAGATCAAGAAAAGCCATACGAAGACACGAGTGTAGAAAGAAAATTTTTTCATTCATAAGAAAAAAAAAATTTTTACACAAGGAGGGCTTCAAGGCCATTTTACAAGAAGGAAGAAAGAAACTAAACTAAGAGAAGGGAGATGAAATCATACTCCGCCAGTTTCATCTCCGGCTCCCCTCCGGGTTTCAGCTTCTCCCTCCTTGTCCACCTCGGCTTCAGCCTCAGCCTCCCTACTCCCCCCAGCCTGCTCGGCGCCCCCATAGCCGATCTGCTGCACCTCCTGCTCGGCCTGCCCGTCGCCGGTCTGCCGATCCGGCTGCTCGGTCTCCTTGCCGGCCTCGTTTTCCTGCTCACCCTCTCCTTGGAAAATTGGAGCGGGTGAAACAGGTCCCAAGGAGGCAAAGATGGCCTCCATGTTCTCGTCCCGGTCAGCTCGGCAATTACGGACTCGGTCAGCAGAAAGCAGGACCGAGGAAGACGCGAGCTCGTCAAGGAGCGGCAGACTCTGGAGACGAGCTGCAATTTCTCGGCCATACAGCGGCAGGACGACTTCGAATCCCTGCTCAGCATTATCGGTCATCAGTTTCAGCAGATCACCGACAAAGGCTGAAAATTGATTGCTCAAAAAGAGTTTCTCCGCGAAAGCACGGAGAGCCTCCCCTTGGGCAACCACGGCAGCAGCCTCCCTCTGTTTCGACTGCTCTCTCTGGATAATGAGCTCGTTTTTTGCCCGCTGTGCCTCATCCTGAGCCGAGATCCTAGCAGCCCTTGCCTTCTCAAAGTCTGCCCTAGCCTGTTCGGCCTGGTGACGAGCAGCAGTCAACTTCCTCTGCATCTCAGCATAGTCGCTGGACGCTTTAGAGAGTTCAACTGCGACGAGCTTGCTGAGCATTTCGTTCCTCTGAAAATGGAAAAAGGAAAAAGTCAACCGAGGGGCCACAAAAAATACAGGAAAAAAGCAAGGCCAGAAAATCAAGAAGAGAATTCACCTCGGCGAAGTCCGTGGGCCATAAAAAGGGCTCACAGATATGTTCCGAAGGAGGCGCCAAGACCACGTCTTTCTCTGGCGCTCTTGGGGGCTTCTGAAGCTTCGCCTTCCCCTTTGCCGAAGTCGACTCCGGCTTCTTTGGATCCGAAGAGGTCTTTTGCCTCTTCGGATTCTTCTCGGCATCAGACGCCGAGCTGGTGGTTTTCGGCCTCTCCGGTTCCTTAGATTCGGAGGATTTGCGACCGAGCTTGTTTAGCAAGTTCACTGCCAAAAAGCAAGAAAACAAGGTTAGTTTTCGTCGTCAAGGCAGTAATGCATAAAAAAGAAATCCTCACCCTCAGTCTCGTCGTCCGAAGACGAGGAGTCGAACACGAAGTCGCCCTTGACGAGCTCAGACTCCAAGTACTGCTTCCTAATCATGGGAATCTTATTGAGCTCGGCCTCGAGCTCGTCCAACGGTTCTACCCGAGGATGAGGAATAACGGACTTCGGCCCTCTCCAGGAAAAGTCCGAAGCCGAAGTCCTATTATAAAAAAAGAAACGATTTTGCCATTTCGGCCATTTGGTTTTACAAAAGGCTCTAAAGGGCTGTAAAGGGATCAAGTAAAACCAAGATCCCTTCCTCTTAAACTGGAAGAAATTAAGGATTGCCCTCAGAGACAGATCCTTATCTAGCCTACGCAGTTCGGCAGCAAAGGCCGATAAGTGCCTCCAAGAATTCGGAGTCACCTGACCTAAAGGGAGTTGGAAAAAATCAAGAAGCTCTACAAAAGGTGGGGGAAGAGGGAAACGAAGCCCGCATTCTAAGCAGGCTTCGTAAACGGTGGCATAACCCTCCGGCGGCGAGTTAGCCCTATGATCGTCGTCGGGAATCACCACCTTCCCCCCGGGAAGAAGATATTTTCCGTGTAGGGATATCACAGTGTCCTTACTCAAGATGCTGTGAAAGTATTCTACGGTCTTCTCCCCGGACTCTTTCCGGCTAGAAGATCCCTTACCCCCTTTCCTACCGCTACCTGACTCAGAAGAAGAAGAAGAAGACATGATTCTTACTCTTTGAAAGTCTGAAGAAGTTCTGAAGAAATTCTTGAAAGAGCGGAAGGAAATTTTGCGCAAAAGAGAGAGAATGCAGAAGAAACAATAGCAAAAGTGTTCCAATGATGGAAAATGGTAATATTTATCAGATTCACAGAGGCATTTCAAATCCGTAGCGCCGTTTCAAATCCCCCTTTTTTTGGATTCAACGGCCGGATTTGCTATCGCATTTAATGCAGACACGCGCATGGCACGTCCCCTGACGTCAGCCTCCCCCTTACACTCATCCAAAATGCCGAAGTGATTCACTTCGCTTTTCGGGGGGGTAGTGATGGGGTACGAACTAAACAACTAAACCCTAATGGCGAGCCCAATAGCAGTGACGGCCCATTAGCCCAAAACCCAAGAAAGAGTATCAGTTCGGCACGACCAAAGAGTTCGGTCCGGTTCGGCACAACCAAAGAGTTCGGTCGCAGCCTACAGCTCGGTAAAAGCCAACCAATCAAGCTCTACTCTCAGATCGGCAAAAGAACCAATCAAGCTCTACTCTCAGATCGGCAAAAGCTGATCGGCAAAGTTCAGCAGTTCGGTCTCAGTATTCGACCGAACAAGGAGATAGTGGACCCATGCAGGACCTCCACGACCTCCACTACACCCACGATCTATCTAGTGGTATGAAGCAGTTGTCAACCTGCAAGCCACGATCTTGGTTCAAATGTATAAATAGAACTTAGATCAGATAGACAAGGGTTAAGCTCTCTAGATATCGAATCTCATATAGCAAGTCAGTATTGTAAGCTGTAACCCAGATCAAGCAATACAAATTTGCCCTCCTTTCTTCCCGTGGACGTAGATTTACCTCAGTAAATCGAACCACGTAACTTTCTGTGTCGTGATCTAGATTTATTACCTGCATTTATTACCATCAAAAATTCGCCAATCATCACATACCATGGTAATTCATCCAAAATATACTACTCCTTCTCTCCTAGTAATAAATTAATTAAAAATGCCTCAACCTCTTAAAAACAATGGCAGACGGCGGGATTGAGGGTGGAATGCAGAGTCGGTGGCAATATGCGAAATGAGAACTAAAAACTAAAACCTATTATTAGTCATCATATTTTTACAATATGCGAAAGGTTGAATACATGAAATTGTGGCCGGAGCGGCGACGCCGAGCGACGACGGCGGTGTACGCGGGGAGCGAATTGGAGAAGGCGGCGGAAATTGGGAGAAATTGCTCGATTTAGTCGAAGAGATAGAGAAGAGAGAGAGAGGGGGAGAGATAGAGAGAAAGAGACATGAAGGATGGGAGTAAGTTGGACTTTTTCTTTTTGGGCCCTTTTGTTTTTTAAAAAAATGGGGCCGTATCAAATAAAATGGGGATATATATTAATTTGGGCTAATCCTTTTAGGCCCTACTAAATAAATGGGAGAAATAAGGAGGGCTTAGATAACAATTAACTTGGATCAAATTAATTAAATCCTTGGGGCGATAATTTAATTATGGGGAATTATTTATTTAATTCTCGGAATAATGCAAAGTATGAAATAAATATAATTGCAAAGGGAAATAGTTGTGATAATTTAGTTATACGCTTATATAATTTTTGGGATTTTATTCCGACATCGTGGTTGAAATACGAGGAGCCAATAGGGGAACTTTGGGCGGCCGCCGAAAGATTAATTTAATTAGGGTGCATGCATCTTATTTATTAACTTGATTCATTGTGTTGATTTATGTGTTATTTAAATGCTAAAGGTGATTCCTTGCAAGCGAGACGTGATATCAAGGGAAGGGAAATAGTTTCGAATTAAGGACTTAAGTGAACGAGGTGGGCTTTCTTTTTAAATAAGGGCAATGCCCTAAGTATATTTTAATGTGAAAATGATATGAATATTTGTCATGTCGTGTTTTGTTTTATTCTATGGAACCTATCTGATGTGGCTTTTGCCATCAATGGATAATCGAATTCGGGTCTGTCTAGGGAGTGAGTCCCTCTTCAGGCTAGTGTACACTTATGGAGATCGTGAGCCGGTCTAGTGACTTGGAATGTGGCCACATTCCTTGTCATCAATGGATCAGATATGGTATACATCTATGGAAATGATTTTGGTGTCTTGGGCGATTTATAAAGTTAAAACCCCAAGGTCACTCAATGGTGGCATGATAAATATTTTTTATAAAATGTTTTCGGCATGAGTCCACTGAGTGCATCAAGTACTCAGCCCTGCATTTCTTTTTAAAAATGTGCAGGTTGAGTGTGACGGGTGCGGTGGGTGTTGAGCAAGACCGTTGAAGAAATTTAAGTACTTAGAATGTGCCATATCTTCACACGTGGCATATTCCTTCTCTCAAATGCTTCCGCTGAGTAGTTGTCCTTCTTTTGAGTTCTTGTATCGCTGAGATAATATTCATTTTTGAGTTGTTGATTGTTGAGATACTCTGATTTTATTCGAGCTATTCCCATTTGGTTCGAACTATAGTCGAGTTGTGTTGTTTTCCCCTTTCTTCCCTGCCTCTTTAATCCTCCCCTAGTTGCGATCAACCGTATTTTCTATCCTTAGAAAATGCGGGCGTGACATGCTATGATGTGTACTATGCTTGATATTAGTTGTGCTCAGCATAACAAGTGTATATCATATTAACCGTGGCAAAGGATTTTGATTGAGGTAATGAATATACCATAGTACTTGAGAAAGACTAATCGCTATATTCTAGTTTACCAGTCATTCATGTAATGTCCTTGGGGTTACACTGACTAAGTCTTATGACTAATCAGTGATCAAGTAAGTCATCCTCATCATATGTGTTTACCTTAGGAGTATAGTCCTAGTAGCTTTGATCGTAAGTTTGAGTATGCCTGTGAGTATTTTTACTCTAGCAAATGCTAACTCAAGAGGAACACGAGATCATAAGCTAAGCAATCACATACAGAGATGAAATTAATTAAAGATCAAGTACGCAACAAAGACATAGTGGTGCAAAAGATATTATCAGAGAACAACCAAGCAGATTTTTCACAGAAATTGCCTTTGTGGCAAAATGTTTCAAACATGGTGTGAAATGAATGGTAGTTCGATATATCTAGCTCCAAGACCTGCTTTGTGTATAAGTGGGAGAGTTTTTGGCAGTGGGTATACTCGAAAGTATGTTTTGAGTATAAGTGGGAGATTGTTAGGGTTAGTATACTGAAAAGCATGTTTCGAGCGACTTCGCACGAATAGAATCTTGCTTGTGTACGGAAAAACTCTACAATCCACTTTTGACCCGATTCAGTATCATTCGAGCAGTTTGCACGAATAGAATCAATATATTATTACATTGTGTTTGCTTGTGAGTTTATAAGATGTTTTATAAACATTTAAATACATAAGAATTAAACAAAGCCTAAGTCGGTTCTATGCAATGCTTTGCAAAAGAAAAAGAAGAATTTCACAAACTAGATAGGCTTTGGCTACCTATCGTGAAAGGTTGCAATGTCAGTCCGATTATTTCTAAGCCTTATTGAAATAAAATGACGTTGGTGTGGTATAGCACTGAATGGATCCAACAGCAAGACGTGTATTTATGCTATCTACTGAAAGACGAGGTCTTGATAAATATCTATTTCTTAATCAATGTACGTTAGCATTGAGCATACGATATTGAGTATCTACTAATTTGACTTACCAAAGGTGCGGGTTTTTCGTCACCCAACGATCCAGGTATATTGTGTAGTGGTGATCATTATCTAACGGTGCTAGGATTGCTATTATGTTGAATCGTGCGCGAGGTGAGTCTCGTTTGATAATGTCCTCAAGAGGAGCTTGAACAAGGTTTTATTATTCGGAAACTGGCCAGTTGGAGTTTTTTTACTCTATGAATAATAAATAATTGTTTCTTGCTAAGTCCACTCTTGGATTTAATAAGATGCTAATTAATTAAGTCCATAGCAGACTCTAATTAATTAATGGACATTTATATCTTAAGTGCGGGAAATAAATAATAAACAAAATGGAAACCCGAATTACTTGTAATTTCAGATTTGGATAGGGAGGTGTCACGACTGCACTTCCTAAGGATAGAAAGCACGGTGGTTCGTGACTAGTGGGAGAATTAAGAAGCGGAGAAGAAGGGGGAAAACAATCAAAGGGGTACGACATGTAGATCAAAAGACGAAACTTCATTATCAAATCATAGTCTCAGATCACGAAGCAACATAGTTTGAATAAAAATAGTTCAACGGATTAAAGAAAACATAAGAGTTCTTAAGACTTAGAGTAGCGGAAGCATTTGAGAGTCAGCTACTACTATGTATGAAGACACAATAGCAACCGGAACGTTTATTGAATATGGTCTCGGTCCAATGCTCAACATCCTCCGTCTCCCGTCCACGCTCAACCTGCACATAGGGAAACACATGCAGGGGCTGAGTACTTGATGCACTCGGTGAACTCATGCCCGAAATACATTTTATCGATAAAGTTATGTCAGCCATCATTGAGTGAAACTCGGGTTTTACTTTAAAAGGGCCGAGAAACACTAAAATCATTCCTTAAATAAAATAGTGTCCGCGCGGACAATGTCATCGTCATCCTCCATCATATACCATATCTGAACCATCATGTGAAACGATAATGTGGCCACAAACTCGATCACTGGACCGGCCGACCCAAAGGACGGCTCACGATCCCCATCAGTGCACTAGCCTAAGTAGGGCTTAGACCCTAGTTAGACCCGAATTCGTTAACCATCAAAGTCTAGTAGGACATTATCCTAATAGACAATCAGATAGGCAATTCAAAACAAAATACGTCATGACATAACATTTAAACCACCCTTATCTCATCATAAACTTATCATTTCAAATAAAGGAGTTTAAGTAATAAAGTCCACCTCAAAATCTTAGTAATTCCCTCAAACAACTTCTCGATCCGACTTTAACGAGTGTGCGAACCACCTTTTTGAGAAAAATTGAAGTACACATCAATCTCAAGAAAGAACACATTTAGAATGCATGCACTCTAATTAAAGTCTTTTATCTCGTTTCTCGGTTTTCATGCATGCTCGATTATTCGGCGGCCACCCAAGGCGTCGCGTGCGACGCCGGTCGGCCGCTTACACTAATACTTCCTCCGTTAGCTCCTCGTATTTTCCACGATGTCGAAATAAATTTCCAAAATTATACAAGCGCATAATTAAATTATCGCAACTATTTCTCTTCGCAATTATATTTATTTCATACTTAGGATAAAATTATTCATCCTTCAAAATATTTCAGAATTAATTAAATAATTTGTCACAATTAATTATCGGCCCAAGACTTAATTATTTTCCTCACCTTATACTTCCAATTAATTGAGAAGCCCCAACCAAAATAAAAGAGAGCCCAAAGATTATGTTTTATTTCCAGCCCAACTACTTTCAACCATAATTAAATTAGTGAGGCCCAAAGCTCATTTAGTAACAGCCCAACCTAAATATCTTCACTCATCCTTATTCCTCCAAAAGCCCAAGTTCTAACCAAAAAAAAAAAAAACTCCCCACTGAAACAAAGTGAGAGAAAAAGGATCCCCAAATCAAACACAAAGCAATCAGAATTTCCCCTATTCTCTCCCTCTCGGTCAACAGCTCTCTCTCTTTCTCTCTTTCTTCCTTCGACAAATCAACCGACAAAAACCATCGGCTTCTTCCTTGATTTCGCCGGAAGAGGATGCTGCTGCTGTCGCCGGGAGGACGCTGCTGCTGTCGCCGTTGCTCGCTGCTGGTGGCCGTCGTCCAGCCACCGTCTCGGCTGTCTGAAGTCAGCCGCTGCTGCTGCCACTGCTCAGAGTCGCTGCTGTCGTTGCCGGGAGACGCGACGCCGCTGCTGTCAGCACCGTCCGTCGATCAGTCTACGCCCCCGTTGCCCCGATTTATTCCAAATCAGCCCCGAACAGACACCACGCAGCCCCGAACAACTCCGAACAGCCCCGAAACATCCCGAACCCAACCCGAACAGCCCCGCACAACTCCGAAAGATAAGTTCTCACACTCAAATTTTGTTCTTTTCGCATTCGATTTTTATTTTGCCGAGGGAAAGTTCAATTGGGGTTATTTGATCCATTGTTGATTGGGTTATGCGTGTGTATGATGTACAATATGCTAATAACATGAGTTGCAATTTGGGAATGGATTTATACCTTTGTTGCTATGAATTTGGTCGAGGAATTTGGTAGGGCCGAAAGGAATGGCTCCTTGAACTAGGCGGTTTGAATCTGTCAACAAATTTTTGCTAAAGTTGATTTTGAACAGTAGTAAGAAGTCTCGAAATGAATTGATGAAATGGATTACCTAGTTTGGAATTGAATTGAGGACGAGGCAGCTCTTCGAACTCATGGTTTCTGGAAATCTAAAGCTCTTCTACTCTCCTTCTCACTCGGCTCTCTCTCTGTGAATTTGCTTGACAATGGCTGATGTGAATAGGGAAGGAGAGGAGATAAATGAACATCAAATTTAATTTGTGTGACTCTTTGATTTTTGCAGAATTGAATAAGGGAGATGGAAGGTGGAAGGCAGGCGTTCCATTTCTTGAGAGGAAGGGATTGGGCTAAAAAAAAAGTGAAGTCTATGAAGAAATTGGGCTCAAAAGATATCTCTTTTAATTTAATAGCCCAAAGCCAAATTGTAAAATAAAACATTGGACTTTATTTAATATAGAAGCCAAATTTTACTTTTCACATATCTTGTATTAATTAAAGTTCACGGAAAACCTTAATTAATTTCGTCGTTCCCATTTCCAACAAAGATTAAGATAAAATTTAATTAATATTTAGTGTTGTTCTAAATATTAATCCTTCAAACGATCCTAAATTTCCCAACACGCCGCATACTACGCAAGCATGAACTATTAAAACTATCTCGTTGTAACTTGGTGTTATTCCGAGTACTATAAAATCCATCTCAACCATCCCAATCAATCAAGCCAAGTATAGCATGACGACAGAATTTCACTTTAACTCATTCACGACATATTTTAATTAGTACTTAAAAAGTACGGGCGTTACATTCTACCCACCTTAACAGAAATTTCATCCCGAAATTTGCTCATTTTCTACGAACAACTCCGGGTACTTCTCTTTCATTTTATCCTCAAGTTCCCATGTAGCCTCTTCATGCCCATGATGTTTCCAAAGCACTTTCATAGATGCAATTGATTTGTTTCTCAATTCTTGCACTTTCCTGTCCAGGATAGCTTCTGGCTTCTCCTCATAACTCAAGTCGGGATTCAAAATAATTTTCTCTTGGTGGACCACGTGTTTGGGATCGAACACATACTTTCTCAATTGCGACACATGGAAAACATTATGCACGTTCCCAAAACTCGGCGGTAGCGCCAACCTATACGCTACGGGTCCCACCTTCTCAAGAATTTCATAAGGCCCTACATAACGTGGTTTCAACTTACCATTCACACCAAACCTCGTTATCCCCTTCGACGGAGATACTTTCAAGAAAACTTTATCTCCAGCGTTAAACTGTAAATCGGTACGCCGGACATCAGCATATAACTTCTGTCTGTCTTGAGCTTCTTTTATCCTTTGACGAATTTGTCGAACAATCTGAATCATTTCTTCTACTGAATCTGGCCCAAGTATTCTCCTTTCACCAACCTCATCCCAGTAGAGTGGTGATCTACACTTCCTCCCATACAATGATTCATATGGGGCCATATTTATCGTTGCCTGGAAACTGTTGTTGTAGGCGAACTCAATTAATGGCAGTACGACTTCCCAATTTTCTCCTCTGTCAAGAACTACGGCTCTCAACATATCCTCGAGAGTCTGGATCGTTCTATCGGACTGTCCATCGGTTTGTGGATGAAAAGCAGTACTAAAATTTAATCGAGTACCAGCTCTCGTTGCAGGCTTATCCAAAATCTTGAAGTGAATCTTGTGTCTCGGTCTGACGTGATTGTTACGAGCACTCCATGTAGCCGAATAATTTCTTTCACATAAATTCGGGCTAGCTTGTCGGATCCATGAGTTATGGGAATAGGTATAAAATGTGCACTTTTAGTGAGGCTGTCTATGATTACCCAGATGGCAGTATTCCCTTGTCGAGTTTTTGATAAAACGTCACAAAATCCATGGCGATGTGTTCCCATTTCCATTCTGAAATTTCTAGCGGTTGCAACTTCCCATAGGGTCGTTGATGCAGAGCTTTCACTTGTTGGCAAGCCAAGCATTTCTACACAAACGAAGCGATATCCCTCTTCATCCCATACCACTAGAATGATCTCTTCAGATCATGGTACATCTTTGTACATCCAGGATGAGCGGTATATGGAGTCTCGTGTGCCTCAGTCAAAATTTCATTTCGAAGTCCTTCGTCATTCGGCACACATAGCCTTCCCTCGTAGATGAGGGCATTGTCAGCCTCTTCTCGGAACTTCTCTTGCTCACCTTTCCTTACCTTTAGTCGAACCTTCTCCAAATCTTTAACATTTCTTTGACCTTCTCTTATCCTTGTCCACAGGTCGGGTGCAAATACCAAGGTGGCGATCTTTCCTTTTATGGTCTCAGGGGCTCTCACTACTTCCAATCGTATCTTGCTAAATTCACGAATCAGATTTCCTTATTGAGTGAGAAAAGTAGCCAGTTGTGGTTGGGCTTTCCGGCTAAGTGCATCTGCCACTACATTTGCTTTGCCCGGATGATAGTTAATGCCACAGTCGTAATCCTTAACTAGCTTGAGCCATCTGTGTTGCCTCATATTCAAGTCTTTCTGCTCAAAGAAGTATTTTAGGCTCTTATGATCAGTAAAAATCTCACACCGATCTCCGTAGAGATGGTGCCTCCAAATCTTCAAAGCATGCACAACGGCTGCTAATTCCAAATCATGAGTGGGGTAATTTAGCTCGTGTGCCCTCAATTGACGCGATTCATAGGCAATCACCTTACTGTTCTGCATCAATACACATCCAAGTCCAACCTTAGACGCGTCAGTGTAAACCACATAGTCTATTCCCGGTTCTGGCATGGCTAGAATAGGTGCAGTGGCCAACTTCTCTTTCAACAACTGAAAACTAGCCTCACACTCCGGTGTCCAATTGACCTTAATCCCTTTCTCCAGTTGTTAGGTCATCGGCCTTGCAATTTTGGAGAATCCTTCGATAAATCTTCGGTAGTATCCTGCAAGACCCAGGAAACTCCGAATCTCATTTAGGGTCTTTGGCGTCTTCCACTATTGTACGGCCTCCACTTTTGCAGGGTCAACTCGAATCCCTTCGGCCGTCACAATATGTCCCAAAAAGTTCACTTCCTTTAGCCAGAAATCACACTTACTGAGCTTAGCGTACAACTTCTCAGTTCTCAGTGTCTCTAGGGTGATCCTTAGGTGTTCCTCGTGTTCTTTTACATTTTTCGAGTAAACTAGCACATCATCTATGAACACCAAGATGAACTTGTCCAAGTATGGGTGGAATACTCGATTCATTAAGTCCATGAATACCGCAGGTGCATTTGTTAGTCCAAACGGCATTACTACAACTCATAATGCCCATATCTTGTTCGGAACACCGTCTTGGGTATATCTTCTCTTCGTACCCGCAGTTGGTGATATCCCGACCTTAAATCCATTTTCGAAAATACCCCTGCTCCTCTTAGTTGGTCAAACAGGTCATCTATTCTCGGCAGAGGATACTTGTTCTTGAGAGTCAATTTGTTCAATTCCCGATAGTCTATGCACATTCTCAGCGTTCCGTCTTTCTTCTTCACAAATAGCACAGGTGTTCCCCAAGGCGATACACTGGGTCTGATGAAACCCAAGTCCAACAGTTCTTGTAACTGAATTTTGAGTTCTTCCAACTCTTTAGGTGCCATCCTATAAGGTGCCTTTGATACTGGTGCGGCTCCTGGTTCTAGATCAATAGTAAACTCCAACTGTCTATCAGGCGGCGGTCCTGGCAAGGCGTCGGGAAAAACGTCTAGGAACTCACGTACTACAGCCATATCTTCAATTTTTCTTTCTTTCTGGTCATTCCCTTGCAGATAAACGAGATAGGCAGGATGCCCCTTTCTAATCATCGTAGTTGCTTGAAGCGCCGAAATTATCCAAGTCCGTTGATTCATTGAAATCCCGTGTAAGGTAGTGGGCTCCTTCCCCGGGGTTTGTAACGAAATTTGCCTCTCTTGGCATAACATGTAGGTTGTGAGCCACTAAGCTAAGTTCTCCCACCACAAATTCTATGTTCGAGCAAGATTGTGAAATGTCTATAAGGCCTCCTACAGGTGAGTTCACATTCATCTTATGTTCAAGTTCATCAGTAGGAAGAGTTAAAGCATCTACGCAGGAGTGGGATATAAAGGAGTGCGATGCACCCGTATCAAACAGAACAGCAATAGGCATGTCAAGTAGTGTTCCCATACCTGCCAGATTATCATGTTTCGGATCTCCCTGTGCGGCTTTAGCTTACTTGCGTCCCAAAGCATAGGCCCTAGCCTGTATGAGATATGGTTGGCGATGCTGTTGCGGCTGCTGAGGAAGTGTAGGGTTCCCTCGAGGCCCATTTGGTGTTCCCCCAACTCCAGCATTGTTGTTGCTCGGGCACTCTTTGGCAAAGTGTCCAACTCCACCACATTTGTAGCATACATTGGTCCCGATCCTGCATTCCCTCAAATGATTCTTTTAGCACTTGGCACAGGGGGGTGCTCTCTGACGGTACTCTCTACCTTGGTATGGAGTAGTTTGTTTTCCCTTGCCCCGTGCAGAGTTTGGGGTGCCTTGGAACCTCTTGTTGTCAGAGGATTATCGGTTCCCATCCCACTTTCTCTTATCACGGAAATTTTGTTGTGGTGCAGGTGGTGTTGGCTTAGTAGGCGTTGCTGTCTTTTCTCGTGGCATTGCTTCCTCCACATCGAACGCACGAGATAGTGACTCAGCGTACGAGAGCCTTCCATGGCATGCCAAAGCCATCCTTATTTTGTGCCTCAGTCCAGCACAAAATTTCTCCGCCATTTTCTCATCGGTATTAACTTGCTCTGGTGCATATCGGGACATATCGCATAGGGCACGGTCATATTCAATCACTATCATCCGCCCTTGCTTCAGATTGTAGAATTCGGCCTCCTTAGCCTTACGGTAACTCATCGGGATGTATTTATCGTACAATTCCTCCTTGAAGTTTTCCCACGTTAGGGCGTCTAGTTGTTCAGGCGTCATCGTTCGGTGCTTGGTCTTCTACCAAAATTATGCGGACCCAGTGAGCTGGTAGGTCACGCATGATAGGCGCTCCTGATCGGTGCACCTTAGGAATTTGAATATGCGCTCTATGGCACGAATCCATGTTTTAGCCTTGGCCGAATCTCCCATTCCATCAAACATGGGAGGGTGCTCTTTTCAAAATTCCTTTTCGATGTTTCGTTCTGGCTGCGGTGGTGGTGGTGGTGGTGGTGGTGGTTGCCCCTCGGGTCCCACACTACTTTGGGTTTCGTTGCTGGCCTCGTTTTCGTGATGAGCTGCTGCACATCTGGGAGGCATTCTGTTTAACACACGCATTAGTACAATTGTCCGAAATTTACCTATCACCACACCACACCACACAACCTCTCCAAAACAATTTCACATGTTTTCCAACACATATCAAAGTAAACACGAACACAACGATAATTTCATAACTCAAAACAAGTACGTCTTTCAAGGTCTTTGTATCAAGTACAACCGAAAAACTCAAAAGAGACTACTACGTAGTTCGATAAAACAAAGCATCCACAAAAATAAGAAAAGCAGAAAAAGAGCTCTACTCCTCTGGTGCTCCCTCAACATTTGCCGCATCCTCATTTCCAACTTCAATCTCCCTTTCAAGGGGTTCTTCATCCTCGTCTGGCTCATCCTCTTCTTCCATGGGGTCTTCCTTATCTTCAAGAGGAACTTCCTCCTTCTCTTCCTCGTCGTTCTCTCTCACATAGGTAGCTACGTTGATAGGCTTATCGATAACAAGGACTTCTGTTGCAAGAGGTGCAGAATTGGTCATTCCAAGCCTCCTTCTCTTAGGAAAGTTTGGTTGCGGCGTCTAACTCTCGTATCGACCCCCGCTGTAGGGGCTTAGACGTGATGAGGATGCCTCTTTCTTAGGTGGAGCATAGGGCGGCGGTCCGTCACGAGCATCAACTAGGGCTTCCAAAAGAACCTTCACAAAACCATGCATATCTCCTTGCACACTATAGTCGGGGAACCTATGCCAAGGTATGGCCGCGAGGCATCATCAGCCCACCTATTCCAAGGCGCCGGTAAACCATCAATCAACCTCATTATGCCCTCGTAGTGTTTCACTCCACACCCATGGGCATCCCTCCATAGTGCCAAGTAATCAGAAACGTATGACATCAAAGGGGCCCTCTCATCTCTCTCGAACCCCTGGTACAGTTCTACAACTCGCAGCCCGTTTTTGACGTACCTGCCCCTTAGCGGTGCGTGAATTATAATCGCCATCTACATGAAAGTAAGTTTCCTTAGTAACGAAATGAAGAAAAGAAACAAAATAGGGTAGAGAAGGATAACTATGCGTAGAGAGCGTCATACGTGCTACCGTGTGTATAACTGACGGTTACCATAGGAAAAGAGTCATAATGATTCTTTCTTTTAATGTTATCATCTAAGGATAGATGTTTCGTGTATAAGGAACGTAGTAACTTGCAATCTCGTCAATTCTTTCGAACTAGCACTAGTTGCGCTTCACAAGGTTATCCTTGTCTCGTCATCTCATCATCCCTTGGGATTCACTCTTTTCTATGCACCATTCGTTCCATCGATACATATATTGCCTTAAAAGGGAGTAGTCCGTGTGTAAATGACTAGCCTACATCTAAGGCCTTTGAAGTCTACATCTCAAACATATCCCATTCATCATCACATCCAACATGCCTCGTTTCAAAACATTTTACCTTCTTTCTTGTTGAGCGCGGCGAGACGGAATGTTGAGCCTTCAATGAAATCGCTTTTAGTCCAGCGAAACGATTCTAGACTAGATTGAATAAAAGACTCTCGGTCTAGAGCGGAAGGAAAATTTGCTCTGATACCATTCTGTCACGACTGCACTTCCTAAGGATAGAAAGCACGGCGGGTCGTGACTAGTGGGGGAATTAAGAAGCGGGGAAGAAGGGGGAAAACAATCAAAGGGGTACGACATGTAGATCAAAAGACGAAACTTCTTTATCAAATCATAGTCTCAGATCACGAAGCAACATAGTTTGAATAAAAATAGTTCAACGGATTAAAGAAAACATAAGAGTTCTTAAGACTTAGAGTAGCAGAAGCATTTGAGAGTCAGCTACAACTATGTATGAAGACACAATAGCAACCGGAACGTTTATTGAATATGGTCTCGGTCCAATGCTCAACATCCTCCGTCTCCCGTCCACGCTCAATCTGCACATAGGGAAAACACATGCAGTGGCTGAGCACTTGATGCACTAAGTGAACTATGCCCGAAATACATTTTATCGATAAAGTTATGTCAGCCATCATTGAGTGAAACTCGGGTTTTACTTTAAAAGGGCCGAGAAACACTAAAATCATTCCTTAAATAAAATAGTATCCGCGCGGACAATGTCATCGTCATCCTCCATCATATACCATATCTGAACCATCATGTGAAATGAGAATGTGGCCACAAACTCGATCACTGGACCGGCTGACCCAAAGGACTGCTCACGATCCCCATCAGTGCACTAGCCTAAATATGGCTTAGACCCTAGTTAGACCCGAATTCGTTAACCATCAAAGTCTAGTAGGACATTATCCTAATAGACAATCAGATAGGCAATTTTAAATAAAATACGGCAAGACATAACATTTAAACCACCCTTATCTCATCATAAACATATCATTTCAAATAAAGGAGTTTAAGTAATAAAGCCCACCTCAAAAGCTTAGTAATTCCCTCGAACAACTTCTCGATCCGACTTTAACGAGTGTGCGAACCACCTTTTTGAGAAAAATTGAAGTACACATCAATCTCAAGAAAGAACACATTTAGAATGCATGCACTCTAATTAAAGTCTTTTATCTCGTTTCTCGGTTTTCATGCATTCTCGATTATTCGGCGGCCGCCCAAGGCGTCGCGTGCGACGCCGGTCGGCCGCTTACACCAACACTTCCTCAGTTGGCTCCTCGTATTTTCCACGATGTCGGAATAAATTTCCAAAATTATACAAGCGCATAATTAAATTATCGCAACTATTTCTCTTCGCAATTATATTTATTTCATACTTAGGATAAAATTATTCATCCTTCAAAATATTTCAGAATTAATTAAATAATTTGTCACAATTAATTATCGGCCCAAGATTTAATTATTTTCCTCGCATATTACTTCCAATTAATTGAGGCCAACCAAAATAAAAGAGAGCCCAAAGATTATGTTTTATTTCTAGCCCAACTACTTTTCTCCATAATTGAATTAGTGAGTCCCAAAGCTCATTTAGAAACAGCCCAACCAAAATATCTTCACTCATCCTTGTTCCTCCAAAAGCCCAAGTTCTAACCAAAAAAGAAAAAAACTCCCAACCGAAACAAAGTGAGAGAAAAAGGATCCCCAAATCAAACACAAAGCAATAAGAATTTCCCCTATTCTCTCCCTCTCGGTCAATAGCTCTCTCTCTATCTCTCTGTCTCCCTTCGACAAATCAACCGACAGAAACAGTCGGCTTCTTCCTTAATTTCACCGGAAGAGGATGCTGCTGCTGTCGCCGGGAGGACGCTGCTGCTGTCGCCGTTGCTCGCTGCTGGTGGCCGTCGTCCAGCCACCGTCTCGGCTGGCTGAAGTCAGCCGCTGCTGCTGCCACTGCACAAAGTCGCTGCTTTCGTTGCCGGGAGACGCGACGCCGCTGCTGTCAGCAGCGTCCGTCGATCAGTCTACGCCCCCGTTGCCCCGATTTACTCCAAATCAGCCCCGAACAGACACCGTGCAGCCCCGAACAACTCCGAATAGCCCCGAAACGTCCCGAACCCAACCCAAACAGCCCCGCACAACCCCGAAAGATAAGTTCTCGCACTCAAATTATGTTCTTTTCGCATTCGATTTTTATTTTGCCGAGGGAAAGTTCAATTGGGATTATTTGATCCATTGTTGATTGGGTTATGCATGTGTATGATGTACAATATGCTAATAACATGAGTTGCAATTTGGGAATGGATTTATAAACCTTCGTTGCTATGAATTTTGTCGAGGAATTTGGTAGGGCCGAAAGGAATGGCTCCTTGAAATAGGCGGTTTGAATCTGTCAACAAATTTTTGCTTAAGTTGATTTTGAACAGTAGTAAGAAGTCTCTAAATGAATTGATGAAATGGATTACCTAGTTTGGAATTGAATTGAGGACGAGGCAGCTCTTCGAACTCTTGGATTCTGGAAATCAAAAGCTCTTCTACTTTCCTTCTCTCTCGGCTCTCTCTCTGTGAATTTGCTTGAAAATGGCTGATGTGAATAGGGAAGGAGAGGAGATAAATGAACATCAAATTTAATTTGTGTGACTCTTTGATTTTTGCATAATTGAATAAGGGAGATGGAAGGTGGAGGGTGGAAGGCAGGCGTTCCATTTCTTGAGAGGAAGGGATTGGGCTAAAAAAAAGAGAAGTCTATGAAGAAATTGAGCTCAAAAGATATCGCTTTTAATTTAATAGCCCAAAGCCAAATTGTAAAATAAAATATTGGACTTTATTTAATTTAGAAGCCAAATTTTACTTTTCACATATCTTTTATTAATTAAAGTTCACGGAAAACCTAAATTAATTTCATCGTTCCCATTTCCAACAAAGATTAAGATAAAATTTAATTAATATTTAGTGTTGTTCTAAATATTAATCCTTCAAACGATCCTAAATTTCCCAACACGCCGCGTATTACGTATAGTTAATAAATTCCACAAAGATCGAAGGTGTGCCTCCACCGAATAAATTCACACTACGCAAGCATGAACTATTAAAACTCTCTCGTTGTAACTTGGAGTTATTTCAAGTACTATAAAATCCATCTCAACCATCCCAATCAATCAAGCCAAGTATAGCAACATCAACGTCATTCCTTCAATGAGACTTTCAAACACGTCTCCTAGCAAACTCCATTATTTAAATAAAAGAGGCGTCTCATTTCACACCAAGCACATAAATATTGTACTCTAATACCTAAAAATATTAATAAATAAATAACGAGAAGCATAGCATGACGACAAAATTTCACTTTAACTCATTCACGACATATTTTAATCAGTACTTAAAAAGTACGGGCGTTACAGGAGGTCAATATTATGTCTGTAGTGGCTGCTCGTAATATTCCAATATAAGCTTGTATTAAATTGTGGGTTCAATTTAATTAGTAAAAAGCTAATTGGGGGAGCCCATATCCAAAACCTTCCATAGATCCCTGACTGGGCCCAATATGAACTATTATAAATAGGAGAATAAAGGAGACAGAAAATTAATTGATTTTGACAATGAAATTTTCGCCCCCCTCTATTTTGAGTGGAGCTCGAAAATTATCTCTTCTCCTCCGTGAGATTTTCAGCTCCTCATTCGTGAGAAATTTCTGTCTTCTTTATTCAAGTCCTAGTGTTTCGATAAGATCAGCCCACTCTGATGTTGGAATAGAGTTCGGGACACCAGTCAGAAGATCCGTGGTCTAGTATTGAATATCATCGTGGAGAAGGAGCGAGCAATCGACGATTCTTTGGAGAATCAACGAGGTAAATTGGCTAACTCCGTAGCAAGCATGTTTTAGGGATTTTTGTGCTAAAGCATGTTTGAAATTCAAGTTATGAGCATGATACATGTGATAATTATGCGAATAAAATTTGTCTAAATAATCTGCAAAATAGATCCGTATATGTGATCCGTTAGAACGCATGTTTCCGCTGCCAACCCCTTTACCCCAAAGGGACGAAAGGTTATGAATTCTTTAGTCTCCGAGATAAGAAAGTTATTGCGAGCACTCACGCCACGTTCTTAGAGGAAGACTATGTAATGAATCATAAACCCAACAGTGAAGTGGCTCTTGAAGAGCTAACTTATGTCACAAGTTTCGTTAACCAAGAATAAGTACCAATTGTACAAACAATTCCCGAAACTTCAACTTCAACACCAAGAATTGTAGAGCCGCGCCGCAGTAGGAGGGTCTCGCATGAGCCCGACAGATACATTGGTTTGAGGGAATCCATGGATCACTCCTCGGACAGCAATGTATTAGATCCCTGGAACTTTGCGGAGATGCTGGCAGATGTCGATCATTGCGAATGGGTGAAAGCAATGGATTCGAAACTACAATCTATTATTATTATTATTATTTTTAAAACACCACGAGGGTGGAGGGTTAAGGCAGACCCACACCTGTGCATTGCCAAGACCATTGCAACGAACAAACAAAACACCGAGCCGCCCAAAAGTGACGACTCACAAAGACCTATTAGAGTACAACGAGGGCCTCCCTATCAGCTAGAGTGGTCATCTAAATACTCTTAACAACCCTTTTACAATTACAATGATGCGATCCTTGCAAAACCAAAACCTAAGACCATTTCCTAATTGAGACCCACAATAGGGATACCTCCGCATGGGACGGTTCCTCCTGGGTCAAGGTCCTCGATGAAACCCTCCATCTCCCGGCTGGGGAGCCCACAAGAGACATTCATTGAGGTAATACCCGGCTCATTCGCATCCGAATTACCACTCCCAAAAGTCACCGTAGCAACGTTCTCCTTCAAACACCAATCATCAATGTGGTGGCCTTTGGTAATCAAATCTCCCTCGTGCACCTTGCCTTTCCTCTTCCTCGACACCACTTGGAACCCATCCTTGTCCACCTTTGGACGCCATTCTCGGCGAATGATCTTGGAGACATTGCTCGAGTAGTGCGTCTTTGTTGGCGTTCGGTGGTTCTTACTACCATCACGTTCCTTCCTTCCCAAAGCATGACACTTATTAATGGTGTGCCCAACATGCTTACACTTGGCACAAAACAAAGGTATACGATCCCATGCCACTTTGTGCCTTGATTCTTTACCTAAGATATTGAGAATAATCTCTTCCGTAGGGGGCGTAGAGATGTCAATCTCAACGCATATCCTAGCAAAGGAGAGTCGGGATTGGTTAATTGTGGCATGATCGGCTTGTAATGGCTTGCCTAGGAGCTTGCCGATCGCCATGAGGGTCGATTCCTCAAAGAGATGCGCCGGGATTCCCATGATGTTACACCATACGGCAACAATCGGTGACTCGAAAAAAGTATCAAAGTCCGGTGCCCACTTGAACACCCTCATCGGATGTATATCAATAAGCCAATTCGGATTCCCATTGGGGCCATTTAGCACCTTAGTATAATCAACCACTTCTTGGAATTGTATTAAAATGTGCTTAGCATTCAAGTGTTTCCATGTGAAAGCACCAACTAGCCCCATACCCTCAAAGCTTTTTTGAATTTGAAACGTAGATGGGAGCGAGTGGGAGAACTTCCCGACTAAGGCTAATCCTAGTTTCTCCGATAGATATTTCGTTTCTAAATCGGTAAATGAAAGAGATGGGGTACCTTCGTGGCAGCCGACCGTTCCCATAGGCTTGGCCTTGCCGGCATCAAGTGTGATTGGCTTGGCCTTTTGGCTATTGTACAAGGTTGAAGCTCCCTCCACATTCCTCATCCCTCCATGGGAGAATAATTGTTTTGCCTTCTTCCAATCAACCGCCGGCCGGACCAGGTTTTCCGGCGAGGATTCCGGCGGTGGTGCGTCGGAGCCGTGGTCATCCTTGCCTCCATCTTTGCTGAGATGAGGATGCATAGTACATGGTGGTGATTTTGAATTCAAAATGACATTTTCCACAAATGCACCAACATTATCTTGCCCATGAAAAGTGGCCTTTGTCTTTTCCTCCTTTGGTGAGTCACATGCACCCACCAACTCACATGCCACCCCATCATCCTTCACGTGGGGCATGGTACTTGCAATGGTTAGCCGGTTCACAATCTCTTTCTCCATGCTTGATCCACCAAGATTCCGGCCTGCCGGCGCCGGCGATATTCCGGCCATCTCCTCACCATCGAACCCTTCCATTCCACTCGTCGGGACACTCCCTTCCTTGGCCATTTGGGCTAGAGAGCTCAACATATCCCTAAAAGGGGCGAGCTTGTTTTCCGACGTCCCTTTCCTTTCACCATGGCATTCCGCAACGAGACTATCCACCATTTCAAAGACCATCTTCTTCTTAGCCCGACTAACCTCCAAACCAGATTCAAGGCCGACTCGTTTGAGGGCTTGTCGAGCTTTCTCCGGGTGAGGCGTGCCAACCCTTTTGGTTTTAGACCGTGCAATCGAATGAAACTTCCACTCCGGTGAGGAGAGGGGTTGCATCGTGTGTTCCAAGGCATCGGAATCCCCCTCTGGCAACTCACAGCCGGACTTCACCATGTGTTGGATGCAACAATCACATTACACCTCCCTCAAAGAGGAGGGAGAGGGAGTGGACGAATTCTAGAGAGAAGGGAGAGCTTCTTTCTCTTAATTAAATTCGCCCTCAACTACAATTTATTTTAGACAAAGACGTCTACGATTTGTCCGTCCTACCCGAAGGTTGTACTACCATTGGGAGCAAGTGGATATATAAACATAAACGTGGACCCGATGGATGAGTTAAAGTCTTCAAGGCAAGATTAGTGGCTAAGGGGTATACCCAAAAGGAAGGTGTCGATTACGATGAGACTTTCTCCCCAGTGGCCATGCCCAAATCGAACCGGATACTGTTGTCTATAGCAGCTTACATGGATTGGGATGTATGGCAGATGGACGTTAAGACTGCGCTTCTAAATGGCAGTCTTGAGGAGAACATCTACATGGAACATCCCGAAGGATATGCCATAGAGGGCAAAGAACACATGGTTTGGAAGCTTAAGAAGGCCATTTATGGCCTTAAGCAAACATCTAGATCGTGGAACCAGTGTTTCGATCAAACTGTTCGCACGTTTTGATTCGAAAAGTGCCTAAATGAAAGTTGCGTGTATAAGAAGGTTGAAAAGGGGAATGTAGTGTTCTTAGTATTATATGTAGATGACATTCTTCTAATTGGAAACAATAAAAAGATGTTGTCATCAGTCCGAACATGGTTATCAAACCAGTTCGAGATGAAGGATATGGGAGACGAGGGACACATCCTCGGTGTCACGACCGCCCAAACTAGGGGTACTACAAACGAGGCGATCGTGACCACGGGATAACATTAAAGACAACATTTAAGGATAACATTTTATATGAAAACTTACTTAGCTTAAAGGAATAATATTTTAGTTCATTAAAAGTTTAGACAACAAATTTTTAGTTTAAAGAAACTTAATAATATAAATTTATTATTAATTAGCAACGACTTATGGCAAATGATTTTTCAAAAGAAGCAGGAGAGAAAATAAATATTAAAATCCAATTAACTTCCAAAAGAAAACATTTGGTTTAGTTCACGAAAAACCATTTCAGAGCAACAGGGTAAACATCGGATTAACGCCTAACACAATCAAGCATGCTCAAACACAGTACGAAACAGAATAAAGTCTTGAGGCATAGTTCAAAAATATAGCTGCGGAAATAAGGTTTAAAGAGAGTCAAGGATGACGTCTATGCATGAAGACACAACGCATCCAAAGTTCCTAGGCCAACTCAACATCCACCGCAACATCCCGCTCAACCTGCACATAGGGAAAAACATATGCAGGGCTGAGTACTTGTTGTACTCAATTGGCTCATGCCGAAAATAGTTGATAAAAGTTATGTCATCCATACCAGTGATCTCGAGTTTTATACGTAGTAAAGAAATATCATCGAGAACACAAAAACGTTTCATAGACTGGCCAGTCAAATAATCTCCCCATTTTCTCAACAATCCATCAATCACAATCATCAATCCACAGTGCGACGAAAGTGTGGCCACACTATTCACCCACGAGACCGGCCGACTAGCATGGACGGCTCCCGATCTCACCAGTGTACACAGCCTGATAGGGTTTGCGGCCCTACTCAGACCCGAATTCGTTTCACAACACAGCCATATAGCCTAAAGGAGTAAACTCAGACGAACTAGGCATCAGGCACACAACCACCCTTATAACACCACATCATATTTTCAGAAAATAAAAAGATTTGTAAAGAAAGCCCACCTCATTGGCTTAATCAATTCAATATCCACTAAAGGCAACCCTCGTTCCTTGTGCTCACGTACACACAATAACCCTTGCCAATCATCACAACACAAATCAGCCTTCAATAAATTTACATTACCATGCATGTCCTATCGTTCCTTTTATCATTCCCTTAATTTACCATCCCTACATTCATCAACCTAAGGAACAGCATGCCATAATATTTCTCAACGTGGCACACATAATCACATCACAAGATATCTTCCCAAATCATACATGCATCATATAATTCATTAAAACTTGGCAACAAGTGATATTTTCACATAACAACAAATCTGGTAGAACTGCGCGGTTTGTTTGTAAAAATCACCAAAACTCCATCCGACCTCATATGAAGCTAAAATTTGGTCATAACATAGTAGACACATTCAAGTTCATCCAGTTAAAATTTCTCACTCAAATCATGTCGATTGATCAGTCAAAACATTAATGCAACTCTCTGGGCGGAACATAAAAATTCTGGCAGCACTGTGCAGTTCATTTGAAAAATTCACCAAAAATTCATCCGATGCCCAATGAGGCTGAAATTTTCACAAAACACAGAAGACACTTCGAATTTCATTCAGTTCAAAATTCACATCAAAATGAGGCCATTTGGTCTGTCAAATAGAAAACGAAACTTTCTGGGCGAGAATACAAGTTTCTGGCAGAATTGCGCAGTCGACTTCAAAAGGGGCTGAAATTTACACACAACACAGAAAACACCTTGAAGTTTACTTACTTAAAAATTCAAACCAAAATAAGATCCTTTGGTCAGTCAAACACACGTCGGAATCCACTGTCCGAACACCACAGTTTTCAGGTCTCAAAATTTCGAAATTAGGGTTTCTTCCTCATTCAACCAAACACAATTTTTCATGCTTCCCACACACAAACATGCTTCAAAAGGTTCTCACAATCATGTTCTCATATAACCACACATCATTCACCAATGAATCATTCAAACTTTACACATATTCATTCACAATCGCATATTCACAGTTTTTCTCATACAAACACAAATTCCCACCGATTAATTTTGCGATCTGTGATTCCTACACTCACTATATGCATGAATGAATCAAGAACAAGGTTTCAATGGAGAAGATGAGGAAAAGATTTAGTTATACCTTCTTGAATCGAAAACCAAACGGTAGAAGCAAAGATTGATGCGATTCGTTGGGAACTCTTGAAAATAAAACTTCAATGGATGCAAGAACAAGGATGGAAGAAATTTTGGAGAGGTTGAAGAGAGGGAGGAGAGGAGAGGAGAGGTGAGGCACGAAAATTATAAGGGAGAATGGGGGCTAGGGTTTAGTTTAGGTGATTATATAGTCCTAGGATTAATCCCATAAATTAATTAATTAATTAATTGTGGATGAATAAAATAGAGGACAATAAATATAATCCCACAATTAAAAAGAAGGCAAAATTTCGAAAATTAGGTTAATAAATTCCATAAGGAATTTATTTGGTATTTACTTGGAGAGAAATAGATTCACAATTTAGGAAATAAGTCAATGAATATTCCATAAACAAGGGAACAAAATAAATTAAATCTCCAAGTAGGAAATAATGAGGGAAGGGGCGAAAATCTTGATGGTGTGCACAAGGAAATTATTTAAATCCTCAATTAAATAGAGTAGGATTTAAATTTGTTAATTTCTTTATAGGAAAAGACTCCCATAAAATAGGCAACAATAAAATAGATTTCCCCCAAGGAAATTAAGCTAAAAAAAGTGTGGGATGGAGACACAATAGAAGGAAAATATTCACATCCGCAATTAATTTGGCTTAGGTATTAATTTGGTATTGAAAAAAAAGGAATTCCACAAAATAGGAAACAAATATATTCTCCTCTACAAATAGGGGGGCCGAAAATTGGCTTAATTAGCCACAAGGAAATAATGCAACTCTTAATTTAATTGGGGTGAGGGAATAAAATGTGGCAAGATTTAATTGGATTTAAAATAAATGAAGGAATCAACAAGGTACCAATTTTATCAAAGAAACTAATTCATCCTCTTAATTCAAGTAGAGGATATCCGAAACTCACAAAAATAATAGGTTAGAGTTCGAGTTTCATGTAGCACAATTTAGGGATAATTTGATTTAGATTTAATTTGGATGAATATCCCAAAACAATTAATTAAATCCAAGAAAATTTCCAATAATTGGAGGGGCAGACAATAGCCACTTTATTTGGCTAGAACAAGATGCATGATCTTTATTTAAATTGATTCCCCACATTAAATATAATTAGCACTTCATTCCAATTTCTCCATGACGATTTATTCCACATAATCAAACTCAATCACGTAGCAACAATTTAAATTTCATAAATGAAATTTCCAATCGACATATCTTAAATAAATGTCACAAAATTTGGGATGTTACACTCGGGATCAAGGTTCTTCGGAATCGAGAAAAGAAGATGTTGTGCTTATCTCAAGAATCTTACATCGACACAGTACTTAGTCGTTTTAGCATGCAGGACGCCAAGAAAGGTTTCTTACCTTTTAGACATGACATCCATCTATCTCAAGAGATGTGCCCTAAAACGCCGTCTGAGATACAAGCAATGAGAAGGATTCCATACGCTTCGGCAGTTGGAAGTCTCATGTATGCTATGCTTTGTACAAGGCATGATATTTTCTTTGCTGTTGACATGGTGACAAGATATCAGTCGAATCCGGGCCAAGGATATTGGATTGCCGTAAAGAACATGGATATTGGAGCCGTAATTTGGAAGAATGTGAAGCAGAAATGCATCGCGGACTCGACCATGGAAGCCGAGTATGTGGCCGCTTCGGAGGCTGCAAAAGAGGCAGTATGGTTCAAGAACTTCCTTATGGATTTAGGTGTGGTTACGAATCTGCCCAAGAGCATCACAGTTTATTGTGACAATTCTGGTGCTGTGGCAAATTCGAAAGAACCAAGAGCTCACAAAGCGAGCAAACACATAGAGCGGAAGTATCATATCATACGAGATATAGTGCAGAGAGGAGACATACAAGTGGTCAAGATTGCGTCAGAGAACAACCTGACAGATCCTTTTACAAAGGCATTGGCGGTAAATCCATTCGAGAGCTACATTGAAGGGATGGGAGTTCGACTCATTCAAGACCTCAACTCGCTTTCAGTATAAATGGGAGAAATTTGACGTGTGCACTACTGTTTTCTATACTCGAAAGCTGTTTTGAGTATAAGTGGGAGATTGTTAGGGTTTGTATACTAGAAATCACCTTTCGAGTGATTGAATACTGTAAAACTCTAATAATTATTTTCCAATAAATGCAACAGATTATTTTTGTCGTAATGTTGTTATGTTTTACATTTAATAGATGTTTAATGCATATTTAAATGTATAAGTAACATAACAAAGTCTAAGTCTTTGTTTTAGTAGACCGGTTGTGGGCTGCGCTCAATTTAAGGTACGCGGTCAGTTCTGAACAAAGAAAAATAAGAATTTCACAACCTAGATATGCCTAGACTACCTATTGTGAAAGGTTGCAATGTCAGTCCGATTATTTGTAAGCCTTATTGAAATAGGATGACATTGGTGTGGTATAGCACTGGATGGATCTAACAGCAAGATGAGTGTTTATGCTATCTACTGAAAGACGAGGTCTTGATAATTAATTTCTTAATCAATGTTAGTTAGTATTGAGCATACGATATTGACTATCTACTACTTTAACTTACCAAAGGTGCGGGTTTTTCGTCACCCAACGATCCAGGTATATTGGGTAGTGGTGATCATTATCTGGCGGTGCTAGGATTGCTATTATATTGAATCGCACGCGAGGAGAGTTTCGTTTGATAACATCCACAAGAGGAGCTCGAAACAAGGTTTTATTATTCAGAACATAGATAGTTGGAGTTTGATTACTCTATGAATAATAAATAAGAGTTTCTTGCTAAGTCCACTCTTGGAGTTTAAAATATGTTAATTAATTAAGTCCGTAGTAGACATTAATTAATTAATGGATGTTTCTATCTTAAGCGCGGGAAATGAATTAAACAAATTAAAGGAAACCCGGAACACTTGTAAATTCGGATTTGGAAAGGTAGTGCAATATTACTTCTGTAGTGGCTGCTAGTAATATTCCAATATAAGCTTGTATTAAATTGTGGGTTCAATTTAATTAGTAAAAAGCTAATTAGGTGAGGCCATGTCCAAATTCTTCCTTAGATCCCTGACTGGGCCCAATATGGGACTTAATATAAATAGGAGAATAAATGAGACAGATAACACAATTATTCTCATTAAAATTTTTGTCCCCTCCCTTTTGAGAGAGAGAGTTCGAAAATTACTCCTTCCGTGAGTAGAGTTCTGTCTTCGTTATTCGAGTCCTAGTATTCTGGTGAGATTTTCCCAAACAAATATCATTATACAGTCTAGGACACCAGTCAGAAGATCTGAGGTTGAGTTCTGAAGATCTTCACGGGGAGAAAACGCAAGCCATCTTCGATTCTTTGGAGAAACAACAAGGTAAATTGGCTGACTCTGTAGTATGCATGTTTTAGGATTTATTTGTTCTAAAGCATGATTTAAATTCAAGTTACGAGCATGATACATGTGATAATTGCGCGAATAGAATTTGTCGAAGTAATCTGCTAAATAGATCAAATTCATGTGATCGTTTTTTTATGCTCGCTTCCGCTGCCAACCCCTTCAGTGTGTGCCGAACGAGGAGGCGCTGAAAGAAGACATTTTGAGTGAAACACACGACACACCTTACCCTACTCACCCTGGAAGCACTAAGATGTATCGAGATTTGAAGCAATGTTTTTGGTGGAATGGAATGAAAGGATATGTAGCATCGTTTGTGGAGCGATGTCTAGCGTGTCAGCAAGTGAATGCCTTACGCCAACGGCCATATGGGAATTTGCAACCGCTCGAAATTCCCAAATGGAAGTGGGAGCATATAGCCATGGACTTCGTGACGGGCTTACCAAACTCACAAAGGGGGAATACGGCGATTTCGGTAATCATCGATCGACTCACTAAAAGCGCGCACTTCTTACCGATAAGGATTACCTATGGATCGGACAAGTTAGCCAAGCTCTATGTGACGGATATTGTACGTTTGCTTGGAGTGCCAAAGACCATTGTATCCGATCGCGATACGAAGTTCACGTCGAAGTTTTGGATGAGTTTGCAACGGGAGCTAGGCACGAAATTGAACTTTAGCACTGCTTACCGACCGCAATCGGACGGGCAGTCAGAGAGAATGATCCAAACACTTGAAGATATGCTGCGAGCTGTTGTCCTAGACCGTGGAGAAAGTTGGGAAATTGTTTTGCCCTTGGTTGAATTCGCCTACAACAATAGCTATCAAGCGACGATCGATATGGCGCTGTATGAAGCCTTGTATAGCAGGAAGTGTCGATCCCCACTCTACTGGGATGAGGTTGGTGAAAGAAAGATGTTAGGACCCGACGCTATCAAGGAGATGACCGAAATCGTGCAACAAATCCGTGCGAGGATCAAAGAAGCTACAGATAGGCAGAAGTCGTATGCTGACGTGCACCGAACGGAGATCAAATTCGACGTTGGTGACAAAGTGTTCTTGAAGGTATCCCCGACGAAAGGAGTTGTAAAGTTTGGAGTGAAGGGCAAATTGAAACCGCGTTTTGTAGGGCCGTACGAGATTATTGATGAAGTAGGTCCTGTAGCGTACCGCTTGGCGTTACCTCTTAGTTTTGGGAATGTGCACAACGTGTTCTATGTGTCGCAGTTGCGCAAGTACGTGTTCGATCCCAAGCATGTGATTCATCAAGAAGAGGTTGTCTTGACCCCCGACATGAGCTACGAGGAGAGACCCGAAGCAATCCTAGATCGAAAGGTTCAAGAGTTACGAAACAAGTCAATAGCATCCGTGAAAGTGTTGTGGAAACACCATGGTCCCAAGGAAGCCACGTGGGAGTTGGAAGATAGAATGAAAGAGAAACACCCCGAGTTGTTTATGTAAGACGATCAAATTTCGGGACGAAATTTCTGTTAAGAGGGGAAGGATGTAGCACCTCAAAAATTTTGCGACTTTTGTTCTCATTAATGTGGTTGTTGAATTTTGGAATATCTTTCATGGAATTTAATTTCTATGTGTTTGAGTTTGCGATGCGAGTTTTAATTGTTGTGAGTTATGTTGAATAAGGTACTATATTTTCCAATGTGGGAAATTAGTTAAATGGGATCATGCATTTTGTTCTAGCCTTTTTATTTGGAATTTTCGGCCCCTTCAAATTATTGGAATTAATAATATCTTTCTTGGATATAATTAATTGTTTTGAGATATTTATCCAATTTAAATCCAAACCCAGTTATCCCTAATTTATTCTACATGATTTTCGTCCCCTATTGCTTTCAATTACCTTGTAGAATTAATTTATTTGATACCTTTTTTGTGGGAGTCTTGTTCTACAAAAAAATTACCAAATTTAAATCCTATTTCTATTTTAATTTGAGGATTTAAATATTAACTTTGCCTAATCCCTATGATTACACGCCCCCCCCCCCCCCCTTCATACTTGACGAAATTCTCGATTTATCTTGTTACCTTAAATATAGGATACTCACTATCTTCTTACCTATTTTGTGAGTATTTTTCTCTCCAAGTAAATACCAAATAAATATTTATGCTAATTAAATAGCAATTTTTTAAAATTACTCCCCACATACTACACGCCTACTTTCTTTTTATTGTGGGATTTATTCATTGACATATATTTTATTCCTCCGCAATTATAATTATTTTATATAAGTGTGGGATTAAACCTAGAGAATAAATAAGCCAAACCCCACCCTAACCCTAGCCCCCTTATTCACGCCACTCTCTCCCCCTCTTCTCTCTCACACGGTTTTTCCCTCCCTCTCTCCTTCTCCACCAATTCTTCACCAATCCCTTGTTCTTGCATCTCTTTGGAGTTGGATACTCAAGATTCATCGACGAATCGCACCATTCGTCATTCCTACCGATCGTTTTTTTTGCAAGAGAAAGGTATACTTGAATCATCTTTCTCACTTTTACCAATGAAATCATGTTTCTTGATTCCCTCATGCATATAGTAAGTCTAGGAAGCGTAGATCTAAAAATTAATCGGTTGGGAAAGGTGTTTGCATGAGAAAGTATGTGTATGTGCGTGTATATAGGTGTGTATGTTAATTTGTGGATGATTCATTAGTGAATGTTATGTGTAAATATGAAATCAAGGTTGTGATGTCATTTTTGAAGCATGAAAATGTGTTGAAAGTATGAATATGTGTGTGTGGATGAAGGATAGACAAACCCTAGTTTGTGAATGTTGAGCATGATTTCTGTGGTGTTCGGATAGTAGGTTACGACGCGTGTTTGACAGACCAAACGATCTTATTTTGGCACGAAATTTTAACTGAGTGAAACTTTAAGTGTCTTATGTGTTGTGTCAAAAATTTCAGCCTCTTTTGACGAAAGATAGAATTTTAACGAATTTTTCAATTGAACTGCGCAGTTCTGTCAGAATCTGTATTCTCATCCAGTGAGTTTCGTGTTTGATTCGACTTACCTAAAGATGTGATTTTGGTATGAAATTTTAACCGGATGAACCTTGATGTGCCTACTGTGTGGTTACCAAATTTCAGCTTCAAATGATATCGTATGGATTTTTAATGAATTTGGCAAAACGACTGCGCTGTTTTGCCAGATTTCTGTCTTGTTGAAATAATCTTGGTTGTCATGTTTTGAGTGAATACATGATACATGTGTGAATAAGAAACATATCCTATGTGGTACACGTTGAAGTATGCTTGAGTGTTCGTTTCGTTTTGTTGATGAACATTTGGGATGGGCAATCTAAGAAAACGATGAAAGGAATGGTAGGACATGCATGATAATTGTAATGATGGAAAAACCTGATTGTGTGGTGATTTTGGCAAGGGTGGTTGTACGTACGTGGGTACCAAGAGAAAAGGGTTGCGTTAAAGTTGTGATATGTGTGGTATAAGCAAGCGAGGTGGGCTTTCTTTTACAAAACTCATTTTATGTTTCAAATTATGATGTTGGAGCTATAAGGGTGGTTTAAAGTGTTATGTGATGCCTAGTTCGTCTGAGCTTGCTCCGTTAGGCTATATGGTTGTGTGTGAAACGAATTCGAGTCTGAGTAGGGCCGCAAACCCTATTAGGCTGTGTACACTGTTGGGATCGGGAGTCGTCCTTGCTAGTCGGCCGGTCTCGTGGGTGAATAGTGTGGCCTCACTTTCGTCGCACTGTGGATGATGTGATTGTTGGATTGTTGAGAAAGTGGGGAGATTGTTTGCCTGCCCAGGCTATGAAATGTTTTTGTGTTCTCGATGATATTTCTTAACTACATATAAAACTCGAGTTCACTGGTATGGATGACATAACTGTTATAAAATGTTTTCGGCATGAGCCCATTGAGTACAACAAGTACTCAACCCTGCATATGTTTTCCCTATGTGCAGGTTGAGCGGGATGTTGTAGCGGATGGTTAGTGAGCTTTAGGAATTTTCGGATGCGTCGTGTCTTCATACATGGGCGTCATTCCATGACTCTCTTTGATACTTCTTATTCCGCTGCCATGTTTGAAATTAATTTCTAGAAGTCTCCCGCACTATTTAATACTGTTTTCTGACATTAAGTATCTTGAGACTAAAATCCATTGCTTAACTTTTCAATAAACTAAAATATTTTCCTTTGAAGTTAATTGAGTTTTCATATTAAATGTCGTCCCTTCTTGTTGTCTTTCATTGCGTCCCCCTTTTTCTTCCCCGCTCCTTAGTCCCTCCCCTCGTCACGCTTTCCCCGTCTTCACTATCCTTAGTAAGGGTGGTCGTGACAGCACTCGATCCCATGGGGAGGAATAGTTGAAAATATAGCTTGTTCAATTTGTTTTTAATGTGATTTCTATGTTTTTCTCGTAAGTGTTTTTGGTTTTTTCTCTTTTTCTGTGTTTTCTTTTCATTTGCGCCAACAATTTTAGGTTGTTCGAGTCTTTTTTTAGTCTTTTTAGGTTAGGGTGAGTCAAGGGAGTAACCAGGCTAGAATCTGACTTGTTGCTTTTTGGTTTGTTCCTCCACGCTTGAGGACAACCATGTGTTAAGTGTGAGCAGTTTGATAAGTCGTTTTCTAGGCCTTGGTAAGTGGTCAGTATGATGAGTTTAACATGCATATTCTGCAAGAAAAGTTGCGTAAGTGTCCAGGAAATGGTACAAGTCAGCAGGAAAGGAATCGGAGGTTTCAAGTGATAAAGGACGCCAGAAGGGTACAATACTGACCAGGATGCATGCCTAAAGGCTTGAGATGGAGAGGAGAGGACGGCTAGTAGACGACAAACTATTTAACGGGGGCAAAAGTGATAAATTACAAGTAAGAACAACCCTAATCCTAGGGCAAGCCTCCCTATAAATAGAAGGGTCACATGAAGAATGAAGGGGGACTACTCATTTTAGAAGGCACACTTAGAAACCACTCACGGAACTCTTAGTTCCTGAGCGGAGGCTAGCACCACACCTTTTGTTCCTCGCCACCAATCAGAATCACTTAAAGATCCCAGAGTTCCACCGCGATCATTCACCGTCAACTCCACCAGCCGTAGTAGTCGCCAGAATACCGTTTCATCGCACAGAGTGGCAAAACAATCTTTACATGCTTTCTTAGATTAACTTCGTATTACATTTTATTTCGTTTGATCTACAGTTGGAACTTAAATCTCTTGATGTTTTTGAAGTATTTTGTTGAGATCCAAATGCTATGATATGGAAGTTGGTTTTATTTCATCTTTTCGTTGCAATTTTTCCTAGATTAGATAGATCCAGTTGTTTGCATGAGTTTTCGAAGCATTGAAGTATGAATTCGTTTGAGTAGGCTAGATCTGAGTTTGCTAGTTAGGATTCTAAGTGTTTAATCATTCGATCCGAAGTTTAATGCATGAGATCTAAGTTTACGTGACTGTCGCCACCTTGCATGTTAGCCAGTATGCGTAATCTGGGATTATCGGTTGTTAATCTTCGAGTTTTAGCTTTTTAATTAATGATCTTGTGTTATCAATGGAATCTGTGTTTATCTGATTTTTGTGTATACTTGTTGGAGAAGAAAAATCCACATCCAATTTGTGAACCACTTTTACTTTTCAGCTGCTTTTACCTTTTGTCCTTCACCTTTTGTTAGAGTTTTGGCGGATCTGGCATTTCATCAGCTAGTTCGGTCGGAGATCCGTTTTGTCTCTGTCTACCTATTTTTAGTAAACTTCTACTTTTCACATGCACTGGAGTCGTACCAACCCACCTTTCACGTGCCCAACCTGATCTCGATATGAGAACTTCTTACCAGTCAGTAGAGCACAGGTCCACCCTTTAGTTTGCGACTAGATAGAACCTCAACCCAACTGTGTTAGCTAACCAAACCCCTTCCAGATTATCACCACAATCACAAGAAGCAAACATCTATCTCTATGGGATTCGACCCTTGCTCTCATTATACTAGCCAGTACATGTGGGTTGAGGAAATTGTTGATACCAGGTTTTTAGGTCGTCGTGCCAACGACACAACTAGATTGGGAATCACCCTCCTGACCAGTTGATTAAACGAGCCTGCACAAAACCGGCTCTTTCATGTACATACTTTTTGTGCAATGTGTAGTGTGTGCTATGATATATAGTATGTATATGGTGCGCGGTGTTAGTTATTTTTTGTATAGTGTGTGTGTGTTTTATTTATATTGTGTTTATGTATTTTATTTATAACGTGTTTAATGTTTATAGTATGTACCACGTGTGTATTAGTTATGTATTTTATTTGTGCATTTGTTGTAGAGTGTATAAATAGTTTATTTTGTATTAGTATCTGTAGTGAGTGCACAATGTGTGTATGTATTTATGTTGTGCATGTGTTTTGTGTATTTTATTTACAGTGTGTGTAATATTCGTAGTATGTGCCGAGTATGTATGGTATGTTTTATAATATTTGTATTTAATTTTTTGTGTACAGTGTGTATTCTTTGTTTAATATTTGTGTGTTTAAAGTGTGTGCATGTTTCTTGTGTATAGTGTGTGTAGTGTAGTGTGTGTACTGCATATTTTTTTGTGGACAGTGTGTATATTGTCTATAGTGTAAAGTTTTTATTTTTTTTGTAGTGGTGTTTAACCAATTGAGCCTAATTCTTTTAAACCATGACCAGCCTCATTGTAAGGGCGCCCCCTAGTCTGCACACTTGAAGCCTAAACACTTCACCTTTCCCTTGTAAACCAATATTTTTACCCACATGTGAACAAATTGGGGAAGAAAGGAAAGGCTGATCCAGTGAAGAAAATGCAAAAAAAAAGAGAGATGAGACAGAAAAGAAAAAAAATGAGTTTTGTTTTAGCAGAAAGGGAAGGTTCATTGCAACTTAACCCAAAGAAAAATAATATCTCAGAAAAAAAAGAAGAAGGGCAGGAATCATGTAACCTGACCTGAAAAAATAAACGATAGAATAAATGTATAAAGCTAGAATGACCAAGAAAAAAATGATCAATTTTGGGAAATAGTCACCCAAAGGTGAGTTGTTTTTCGTCACCCAACGATCCAGGTATATTGGGTAGTGGTGATCATTATCTAACGGTGCTAGGATTGCTATTATGTTGAATCGTGCGCGAGGTGAGTCTCGTTTGATGATGTCCTCAAGAGGAGCTTGAACAAGGTTTTATTATTCGGAAACTAGCCAGTTGGAGTTTTATTACTCTATGAATAATAAATAAGTGTTTCTTGCTAAGTCCACTCTTGGAATTAATAAGATGTTAATTAATTAAGTCCATAGCAGACTCTAATTAATTAATGGACATTTATATCTTAAGCGCGCAAAATAAATAATAAACAAAATGGAAACCCGAATTACTTGTAATTTCATATTTGGATGGGGAGGTGTCACGACTGCACTTCCTAAGGATAGAAAGCACGGCGGGTCGTGATTAGTGGGGGAATTAAGAAACGGGGAAGTAGGGGGAAAACAATCAAAGGGGTACGACATGTAGATCAAAAGACGAATCTTCATTATCAAATCATAGTCTCAGATCACGAAGCAACATAGTTTGAATAAAAATAGTTCAACGGATTAAAGAAAACATAAGAGTTCTTAAGACTTAGAGTAGAGGAAGCATTTGAGAGTCAGCTACTACTATGTATGAAGACCCAATAGCAACCAGAACGTTTATTGAATATGGTCTCGGTCCAATGCTCAACATCCTCCATCTCCCGTCCACGCTCAACCTGCACATAGGGAAAACACATGCAGGGGCTGAGTACTTGATGCACTCAGTGAACTCATGCCCGAAATACATTTTATCGATAAAGTTATATCAGCCATCATTGAGTGAAACTCGGGTTTTACTTTAAAAGGGTCGAGAAACACTAAAATCATTCCTTAAATAAAATAGTGTCCGCGCGGATAATGTCATCGTCATCCTCCATCATATACCATATCTGAACCATCATGTGAAACGAGAATGTGGCCACAAACTCGATCACTGGACGGGCCGATCCAAAGGACGGCTCACGATCCCCATCAGTGCACTAGCCTAAGTAGGGCTTAGACCCTAGTTAGACCCGAATTCGTTAACCATCAAAGTGTAGTAGGACATTATCCTAATAGACAATCAGATAGGCAATTCAAAACAAAATACGGCATGACATAACATTTAAACCACCCTTATCTAATCATAAACATATCATTTCAAATAAAGGAGTTTAAGTAATAAAGCCCACCTCAAAAGCTTAATAATTCCCTCAAAGAACTTCTCGATCCGACTTTAACGAGTGTGCGAACCACCTTTTTGAGAAAAATTAAAGTACACATCAATCTCAAGAAAGAACACATTTAGAATGCATGCACTCTAATTAAAGTCTTTTATATCATTTCTCGGTTTTTGTGCATTCTCGTTTATTCAGCGGCGGCCCAAGGCGTCGAGTGCGACGCTGGTCGGCCGCTTACACCAATACTTCCTCCGTTGGCTCCTCGTATTTTCCACGATGTTGGAATAAATTTCCAAAATTATATAAGCGCATAATTAAATTATCGCAACTATTTCTCTTCGCAATTATATTTATTTCATACTTAGGATAAAATTATTCATCCTTCAAAATATTTCGGAATTAATTAAATAATTTGTCACAATTAATTATCGGCCCAAGACATAATTATTTTCCTCACCTTATACTTCCAATTAATTGAGAAGCCCCAACCAAAATAAAAGAGAGCCCAAAGATTATGTTTTATTTCTAGCCCAACTACATTCCTCCATAATTAAATTAGTGAGACCCAAAGCTCATTTAGAAACAGCCCAACCAAAATATCTTCACTCATCCTTGTTTCTCCAAAAGCCCAAGTTCTAACCAAAAAAAAAACTCCCAACCGAAACAAAGTGAGAGAAAAAGGATCCCCAAATCAAACACAAAGCAATAAGAATTTCCCCTATTCTCTCCCTCTCGGTCAATAGCTCTCTCTCTCTATCTCTGTGTCTCCCTTTGACAAATCAACCGACAGAAACCGTCGGCTTCTTCCTTGATTTCGCCGGAAGAGGATCCTGCTGCTGTCGCTGGGAGGATGCTGCTACTGCCGCCGTTGCTCGCTGCTGGTGGCCGTCGTCCAGCCACCGTCTCGGCTGTCTGAAGTCAGCCGCTGCTGCTGCCACTGCACAGAGTCGCTGCTGTCGTTGCCGGGAGATGCGACGCCGCTGCTGTCAGCAGCGTCCGTCGATCAGTCTATGCCCCGTTGACCCGATTTACTCCAAATCAGCCCCGAACAGACACCGCGCAGCCCCGAACAACTCCGAACAGCCCCGAAACGTCCCGAACCCAACCCGAACAGCCCCGCACAACTCCGAAAGATAAGTTCTCGCACTCAAATTATGTTCTTTTCGCATTCGATTTTTATTTTGATTTTGCCGAGGGAAAGTTCAATTGGGATTATTTGATCCATTGTTGATTGGGTTATGCGTGTGTATGATGTACAATATGCTAATAACATGAGTTGCAATTTGGGAATGGATTTTGTAGCACCCCGGAAAATTTTTGACTTTTTTATTTGATGGCTTATTTTCGTTTTATTAATGTGGATGTTGATTTGGAAATGCATTTTTGGAAATTGATTTCTATAAGGTTGTGTTAACGATGGTTGAGAGTTATGTGGAATAATATGAAATGTTTTCCAATGGGCGGGATTTAATTAAATAGGATCATGCATATTTGTGCCAGTTACCTTATTCAAATTCTTTTCGGCATTTCTATTTATTGGAAGTAATATCATCTTTCTTGGATTTAATTAATTGTTTTGGGATACTTATCCAAATTAAATCCAAACCAAATGACCCCTAGATGGTACTACATGAAATTCGAACTCCATTTTATTTTCCTTGGGAGTTTTCGAAAATCTCCTATAGGAGAAAGAATTATTTTTCATTTGATTTAATTGGTGCTTTATTGACTCCCTTCCTTTGAATTTAATCCAATTAAATCATGTTATAATTTATTTCTTCACCTAAAATAAATAGAGAGTTGGGATATTTCCTTGGTTAGCAATTTTCGGCTCCTCCACTAAATTTTGGAGGATATTTTATTTGTTTCGTAGTTTGTGGAATCCCTTTTTATTCAAATAAATTCCTATGTCTAATTAATTGGGGATGTGAATATTTTTCTTCTACTTTTCTTCCATATCACACGCCCCCTATGCAATATTTTCCTTGTGGGAATTTAATTAATTGTTGCCTATTTCATGGGAGCCTTTTTCCTATAAGTAAATTACCTAATTTAAATCCTATTCTTTTAATTGGGGATTTAAATAATTTCCTTGTGCAATTACCCAAGAATTTTCGGCCCCCTCCTTTATTTCCTACTTGGAGATTTAATTTAATTGTTCCCTTGTATTCATTATTTTTATTTCCTAAGTTATGAATTTATTCTCCAAGTAAATACCAAATAAATTCTTTGTTGTGCACTACATGGAATTTTCGAAAATTCCACTCTCCCACATGCCTATTTTATTCTTTTAAATTGTGGGACTTTTATTCATTAGCATATATTTTATTTCCCCCACAATTTCTTTATTTAGTTTACCCATGGATTAAACCTAACAAATAAATAGCAAATAATCAAACCCTAGCCCCCATTCACCTCAAAAATTTCGCCCCCTCTCTTCTCTCCCTCTCCCACACGTTTTTCATCTTCCACTCTCCCAACTCCAAAAATCCTCCATCCAACTCTTGTTCTTACAATCCTTTGAAGTTATTTTCAAGAGTCTCCGACGAATCGCTTCGTTCATCGTTTCGACCGATTCGTTTTGTGTCAAAGAAGGTATATTGCTCACATTCTATCACCCTACCCGTTTTGACCATGTTCTTGAGTCGTACATGCATGTAGAGGGTGTAGGTTTGATAGATCGCAAATTTTAACGGGGAGGGAAAGTGTGTTTCGTAAGAACTTGTTTGATTTTTCGCGGTTGATTGAAATCATGTGTGTTGGATTGAAATATTTGGTGAATAATATGAGTTATGTGCAAATATGTGTATGAGGAACGTGTAAGCATGATTATGTGTTTTCGAGCATGGAAAAAAAAATGGTGTCTGTGTTATGGAAGTTTTAAAAACCCTATTTTCGAACTTGAACCAGAAACCTGTGATGCACGACCAGTGACTTATGATCTGTATTTGACCCATCAAACGAACGAATTTTGCTATGAAGTTTTTACTGAGTAAACTTCAAGGTGTTTTCTATGTCTCGTGTGAATTTCAGCCCGTTTTATCAAAAAATGAATTTTTATTAAATTTTTGAAGTTGACTGCGCAAATCTGCCAGAAACTTGAGTTCTCGCCATGAATGTTTCTTTTTCTGTTTGACTGACCAAATAACCTCCGATCGATGTGATTCTTGAACTATATGAAAATTTGAAGTGTATTCTGAGTTGTGTTAAATTTTCAGCCTTTTCGGGCATCGTATGAATTTATGGTGAATTTTTCAAATGAACTGCGCAATACTGTCAGAAATTGTATGTTCCGACCAGAGAGTTTAATATGTGATATGACTGACCAAATGACGTGATTTCGGTGTGAAAATTTTCATGGATGAACTTGAAGGTGTCCTATGTATTGTGACCAAAATTTAGCTTCTTTTGAGGTCGGGTGAATTTATAGTGATTTTTACAAAACGGTCGCGCAGTTCTGCCAGTTTTCTGCCTTGATAAAATGACACCTAGTTTCAAGTTTAAAAGTATTATATGATGCATGTATGTCCAAGGAGCGTGTTTAAATTATGTGATCACGTGTGATAAGTTGAAATGCGATGCGTGTGTCTTTACACCTTTGTGACGTATGTTGGGTTGGGGAATTGAGAAAGACGATGAGAGAGAAACGATAGGACATGCATAGTAATATGTTGATGTGTGAGGCTGACTTATGTTGTCGTTGACAAGGGTGTTGTGTATTTGTGAACTTGAGGATCGAGAGTTGCTAAGTTGGGTTGTGAATTGCTAAGCGAACGAGGTGGGCTTTTCTTTTCAAACCTTTTTACTTTTCCGAAAAATATTATGTGGCGATATAAGGGTGGTTTAACTGTTATGTCATGCCATGTTGTTTTTATTATGAGATTGTGTGCCTGATGCCTAGTTCGTATGAGTTTACTCTGTTAGGCTATATGGCTGTGTTGTGAAACGAATTCGGGTCTGAGTAGGGCCGTAAACCCTATCAGGCTGTGTACACTGGTGGGATCGTGAGCCGCCCTTGCAAGTCGGCCGGTCTCGTGGGCGAATAGTGTGGCCACACTTTCGTCGCACTGTGATGTGATTGATGGATTGATGTGAAAAGTGGGGAGATAAATTGTCTGGCCAGACTTGAATTTTTATGTTTCTCGCGATATTTTTCTTACTACTTAAAACCCGAGATCACTGGTATGGATGACATAACTTATTAAAATATTTTCGGCATGAGCCCATTGAGTACAACAAGTACTCAGCCCTGCATATTATTTTTCTTATGTGCAGGTTGAGTGGGATGTTGCGGTGGATGTTGAGTTGGCTAAAGACCCTAGGATACGTTGGGTCGTCATACATAGGCGTGATCCTTGACTCTCCCCGAACCTTATTTATCCGCTGCTATGTTTTAAATTATGTCTTAAGACCTTAATCTTTTCGTGTTGTGTTTGAACATGTATGGTGGTGTTAGGTTTAAATGAGTGTTTACGTTGTCTTTCTGAAAATGGTGTTTTCCGAGATTTAAGTTAAATGTTCGTTTTACCTTAGTTTTTTTTTATATATAGTTGTATCTCTTGAGTCAAATTTTTCCGGTGCCCTTTCTAAAAGTATGTTTCTTTACGTCTTTAAAAAAAAACCTTAAACTTCTTTAAACTAAGTTGTTTTCTTTCTTTAAGTCTTAAGCTGTTCTTTTAAACTGTTGTCCATGCATGTCGGTCACGATCGCCGCGTTTGTGATACCCCTGGTATGGGCGGTCGTGACAGATTTATACCTTCGTTGCTATGAATTTGGTCGAGGAATTTGGTAGGGCCGAAAGGAATGGCTCTTTGAACTAGGCGGTTTGAATATGTCAACAAATTTTTGCTAAGTTGATTTTTAGCTCCTCCTCCGTGAGATTTTCAGCTCCTCCTCCGTGAGAAATTTCTGTCTTCTTTATTCAAGTCCTAGTGTTTCGATAAGATCAGCCCACCCTGATGTTGGAATAGAGTTCGGGACACTAGTCAGAAGATCCGTGGTCTAGTATTGAAGATCATCGTGGAGAAGGAGCGAGTAATCGATGATTCTTTGGAGAATCAACGAGGTAAATTGGCTAACTCCGTAGCAAGCATGTTTTAGGGATTTTTGTGCTAAAGCATGTTTGAAATTCAAGTTATGAGCATGATACATGTGATAATTACGCGAATAGAATTTGTCTAAATAATCTGCAAAATAGATCCGTATATGTGATCCGTTAGAACGCATGCTTCCGCTGCCAACCCCTTCACCCAAAGGGACGAAAGGTTATGAATTCTTTAGTCTCCGAGATAAGAAAGTTATTGTGAGCACTCACGCCAAGTTCTTAGAGGAAGACTATGTAATGAATCATAAACCCAGCCGTGAAGTGGCTCTTGAAGAGCTAACTTCTGTCACAAGTTCCGTTAACCAAGAACAAGTACCAAGTGTACAAACAATTTCCGAAACTTCAACTTCTACACCAATAATTGTAGAGCCGCACCGCAGTAGGAGGGTCTCGCATGAGCCCGACAGATACATGGTTTGGGGGAATCCATGGATCACTCCTCGGACAACAATGTATTAGATCCCTGGAACTTTGCGGAGGCGCTGGCAGATGTCGATCATTGCGAATGGGTGAAAGCAATGGATTCAGAACTACAATCTATTATAGACAAAGACGTCCATGATTTGTCCGTCCTACCCGAAGGCTGTACTGCCATTGGGAGCAAGTGGATATATAAACGTAAACGTGGACCTGATGGACGAGTTAAAGTCTTCAAGGCAAGACTAGTGGCTAAGGGGTATACCCAAAAGGAAGGTGTCGATTACAACAAGACTTTCTCCCCAGTGGCCATGCCCAAATTGAACCGGATACTGTTGTCTATAGCAGCTTACATTGATTGGGATGTATGGCAGATGGACGTTAAGACTGCATTTCTAAATGGCAGTCTTGAGGAGACCATCTACATGGAACAACCTGAAGGATATGCCATAGAGGGCAAAGAACACATGGTTTGGAAGCTTAAGAAGGCCATTTATGGCCTTAAGCAAGCATCTAGATCGTGGAACCAGTGTTTCGATCAAACTGTTCGCACGTTTGGATTCGAAAAGTGCCTAAATGAAAGTTGCGTGTATAAGAAGGTTGAAAAGGGGAATGTAGTGTTCTTAGTATTATATGTAGATGACATTCTTCTAATTGGAAACAATAAAAAGATGTTGTCATCAGTCCGAACATGGTTATCAAACCAGTTCTAGATGAAGGATATGGGAGACGCGGGACACATCCTCAGTATCAAGGTTCTTCGGAATCGAGAAAAGAAGATGTTGTGCTTATCTCAAGAATCTTACATCGACACAGTACTTAGTCGTTTTAGCATGCAGGACGGCAAGAAAGGTTTCTTACCTTTTAGACATGGCATCCATCTATCTCAAGAGATGTGCCCTAAAACGCCGTCTGAGATACAAGCAATGAGAAGGATTCCATACGCTTCGGCAGTTGGAAGTCTCATGTATGCTGTGCTTTGTACAAGGCATGATATTTGCTTTGCTGTTGGCATGGTGGCAAGATATCAGTCGAATCCAGGCCAAGGATATTGGACTGCCATAAAGAACATACTCAAGTACCTTAAACGAACTAAGGACTATGCTCTAGTTTACAATGCAGTCGAGCTCTGTCCTTTGGGATATACTGATTCAGACTTTCAAGCTAATTAAGACTCAAGAAAATCTACTTCAGGATATGTGTTCACCTTTGGAGATGGAGCCGTAATTTGGAAGAGTGTGAAGCAGAAATGCATCGCGGACTCGACCATGGAAGCTGAGTATGTGGCCGCTTCGGAGGCTGCAAAAGAGGCAGTATGGTCCAAGAACTTTCTTATGGATTTAGGTGTGGTTACGAATATACCCATGAGCATCACGGTTTATTATGACAATTCTGGTGCTGTGGCAAATTTGAAAGAACCAAGAGCTCACAAAGCGAGCAAACACATAGGGCGGAAGTATCATATCATAAGATGTTAGGACCCGACGCTATCAAGGAGATGACCGAAATCGTACAACAAATCCGTGCGAGGATCAAAGAAGCTACAGATAGGCAGAAGTCGTATGCCGACGTGCATCGAACGGAGATCAAATTCGATGTTGGTGACAAAGTGTTCTTGAAGGTATCCCCTACGAAAGGAGTTGTAAGGTTTGGAGTGAAGGGCAGATTGAAACCGCATTTTGTAGGGCCGTACGAGATTATTGATGAAGTAGGTCCTGTAGCGTACCGCTTGGCGTTACCTCCTTGTTTTGGGAATGTGCACAACGTGTTCTATGTGTCGCAGTTGCGCAAGTACGTGTTCGATCCCAAGCATGTGATTCATCAAGAAGATGTTGTCTTGACCCCCGACATGAGCTACGAGGAGAGACCCGAAGCAATCCTAGATCGAAAGGTTCAAGAGTTGCGAAACAAGTCAATAGCATCCGTGAAAGTGTTGTGGAAACACCATGGTCCTGAGGAAGCCACGTGGGAGTTGGAAGATAGAATGAAAGAGAAATACCCCTAGTTATTTATGTAAGACGATCAAATTTCGGGACGAAATTTCTGTTAAGAGGGGAAGGATGTAGCACCCTAAAAATTTTGCGACGTTTGTTCTCATTAATGTGGTTATTGAATTTTGGAATATCTTTCATGGAATTTAATTTCTATGTGTTTGAGTTAGCGATGCGAGTTTTAATTGTTGTGAGTTATGTTGAATAAGGTACTATATTTTCCAATGTGGGAAATTAATTAAATGGGATCATGCATTTTGTTCTAGCCTTTTTATTTGGAATTTTCGGCCCCTTCAAATTATTAGAATTAATAATATCTTTCTTGGATATAATTAATTGTTTTGGGATATTTATCCAATTTAAATCCAAACCCAGTTATCCCTAATTTATTCTACATGATTTTCGTCCCCTATTGCTTTCAATTACCTTGTAGAATTAATTTATTTGATACCTTTTTTGTGGAAGTCTTGTTCTACAAAAAAATTACCAAATTTAAATCCTATTTCTATTTTAATTTGAGGATTTAAATATTTCCTTTGCCTAATCCCTATGATTACACGCCCCCCCCCTTTATACTTGACGAAATTCTTAATTTATCTTGTTACCTTAAATATAGGATACTCACTATCTTCTTACCTATTTTGTGAGTATTTTTCTCTCCAAGTAAATACCAAATAAATATTTATGCTAATTAAATAGCAATTTTCGAAAATTACTCCCCACATACTACACGCCTATTTTCCTTTTAATTGTGGAATTTATTCATTGACCTCTATTTTATTCCTCCACAATTATAATTATTTTATATAAGTGGGGGATTAAACCTAGAGAATAAATAAGTTAAACCCTAACCCTAGCCCCCTTATTCACGCCACTCTCTCCCTCTCCTCTCTCCCACATGGTTTTTCCCTCCCTCTCTCCTTCTCCACCAATTCTTCACCAATCCCTTGTTCTTGCATCTTTTTGGAGTTGGATACTCAAGATTCATCGACGAATCGCACCATTCGTTATTCCTACCGATCCTTTTTTTTGCAAGAGAAAGGTATACTTGAATCATCTTTCTCACCTTTACCATTAAATTCATGTTTCTTGATTCCCTCATGCATATAGTAAGTGTAGGAAGCGTAGATCTAAAAATTAATCGGTTGGGAAAGGTGTTTGCATGAGAAAGTATGTGTATGTGCGTGTATATAGGTGTGTATGTTAATTTGTGGATGATTCATTAGTGAATGTTATGTGTAAATATGAAATCAAGGTTGTGATGTCATTTTTGAAGCATGAAAATGTGTTGAAAGCATGAATATGTGTGTGTGGTGAAGGATAGACAAACCCTAGTTTGTGAATGTTGATCATGATTTATGTGGTGTTCGGATAGTAGGTTCCGACGAGTGTTTGACCGACCAAACGATCTTATTTTGGCACGAAATTTTAACTGAGTGAAACTTTAAGTGTCTTATATGTTGTGTCAAAATTCCAGACTCTTTTGGTGAAAGATATAATTTTAACGAATTTTCCAATTGAACTGCGCAATTCTGTCAGAATCTGTATTCTCATCTAGTGAGTTTCGTGTTTGATTTGACCAACCTAAAGATGTGATTTTGGTGTGAAATTTTAACCGGATGAACCTTGATGTGCCTACTGTGTGGTTACCAAATTTCAGCTTCAAATGATATCGTATGGATTTTTAATGAATTTTGCAAAACGACTGCGCTGTTTTGCCAGATTTCTGTCTTGTTGAAATAATCTTGGTTGTCAAGTTTTGAGTGAATACATGATACATGTGTGAATAAGAAACGTATCCTATGATGTGGCAATGTGGTACACGTTGAAGTATGCTTGAGTGTTCGTTTCATTTTGTTGATGAACATTTGGGATGGGCAATCTAAGAAAATGATGAAAGGAACGGTCGGGCATGCATGATAATTGTAATGATGGAAAAACCTGATTGTGTGGTGATTTTGGCAAGGGTGGTTGTACGTACGTGGGTACCAAGAGAAAAGGGTTGCGTTAAAGTTGTGATATGTGTGGTATAAGCAAGCGAGGTGGACTTTCTTTTACTAAACTCATTTCACGTTTCAAATTATGATGTTGGAGCTATAAGGGTGGTTTAAAGTGTTATGTCATGCCATGACTGTTTTAGATGTTGAGATTGTTGCCTGATGCCTAATTCATCTGAGCTTGCTCTGTTAGGCTATATGGTTGTGTGTGAAATGAATTCAGGTCTGAGTAGGGCCGCAAACCCTATCAGGCTGTGTACACTGGTGGGATCGGGAGTCGTCCTTGCTAGTCGGTCGGTCTCATGGGCGAATAGTGTGGCCTCACTTTCGTCGCACTGTGGAAAGATGACGTGATTGTTGGATTGTTGAGAAAATGGGGAGATTGTTTGCCTGCCCAGGCTATGAAATGTTTTTGTGTTCTCGATGATATTTCTTAACTACATATAAAACTCGAGTTCACTAGTATGGATGACATAACTGTTATAAAATGTTTTCGGCATGAGCCCATTGAGTACAACAAGTACTCAGCCCTGCATATATTTTCCCTATGTGCAGGTTGAGCGGGATGTTGCAGCGGATGGTTAGTGAGCTTTAGGAATTTCCGGATGCGTCGTGTCTTCATACATGGGCGTCATCCCATGACTCTCTTTGATACTTGTTATTCCGCTGCTGTGTTTGAAATTAATTTCTAGAAGTCTTCCGCACTATTTAATACTGTTTTATGACATTAAGTATCTTGAGACTAAAATCCGTTGCTTAACTTTTCAATAAACTAAAATATTTCGTTTTGAAGTTAATTGGGTTTTTCATATTAAATGTCGTCCCTTCTTGTTGTCTTTCATTGCGTCCCCCTTTTTCCTTCCCCGCTCCTTAGTCCCTCCCCTCGTCACGCTTTCCACGTCTCCCCTCATTTTATGTTTCAAATTATGATGTTAGAGCTATAAGGGTGGTTTAAAGTTTTATGTCATGCCATGACTGTTTTAGATATTGAGATTGTTGCCTGATGCCTAATTCGTCTGAGCTTGCTCTGTTAGGCTATATGGTTGTGTGTGAAATGAATTCGGGTCTGATTAGGGCCGCAAACCCTATCAGGCTGTGTACACTGGTGGGATCGAGAGTCGTCCTTGCTAGTCGGCCGGTCTCGTGGGCGAATAGTGTGGCCTCACTTTCGTCGCACTGTGGAAAGATGACGTGATTGTTAGATTGTTGAGAAAATGGGGAGATTGTTTGCCTGCCCAGGCTATGAAATTTTTTGTGTTCTCGATGATATTTCTTAACTACATATAAAACTCGAGTTCACTGGTATGGATGACATAACTGATATAAAATGTTTTCGGCATGAGCCCATTGAGTACAATAAGTACTCAGCCCTGCATATGTTTTCCCTATGTGCAGGTTGAGCGGGATGTTGCAGCGGATGGTTAGTGAGCTTTAGGAATTTCCGGATGCGTCGTGTCTTCATACATGGGCGTCATCCCATGACTCTCTTTGATACATGTTATTCCGCTGCTGTGTTTGAAATTAATTTCTAGAAGTCTTCCGCACTATTTAATAATGTTTTATGACATTAAGTATCTTGAGACTAAAATCTGTTGCTTAACTTTTCAATAAACTAAAATATTTCGTTTTGAAGTTAATTGGGTTTTTCATATTAAATTTCGTCCCTTCTTGTTGTGTTTCATTGCGTCCCCCTTTTTCTTCCCCGCTCCTTAGTCCCTCCCCTCGTCACGCTTTCCACGTCTCCCCTCATTTTCTGTTTCAAATTATGATGTTAGAGCTATAAGGGTGGTTTAAAGTGTTATGTCATGCCATGACTGTTTTAGATGTTGAGATTGTTGCCTGATGCCTAATTCGTCTGAGCTTGATTTGTTAGGCTATATGGTTGTGTGTGAAATGAATTCGGGTCTGATTAGGGCCGCAAACCCTATCAGGCTGTGTACACTGGTGGGATCGGGAGTCGTCCTTGCTAGTCGGCCGGTCTCGTGGGCGAATAGTGTGGCCTCACTTTCATTGCACTGTGGAAAGATGACGTGATTGTTGGATTGTTGAGAAAATGGGGAGATTGTTTGCCTGCCCAGGCTATGAAATATTTTTGTGTTCTCGATGATATTTCTTAACTACATATAAAACTCGAGTTCACTGGTATGGATGACATAACTGTTATGAAATGTTTTAGGCATGAGCCCATTGAGTACAACAAGTACTCAGCCCTGCATATGTTTTCCCTATGTGCAGGTTGAGCGGGATGTTGCAGCGGATGGTTAGTGAGCTTTAGGAATTTCCGGATGCGTCGTGTCTTCATACATGGGCGTCATCCCATGACTCTCTTTAATACTTGTTATTCCGCTGCTGTGTTTGAAATTAATTTCTAGAAGTCTTCCGCACTATTTAATACTGTTTTATGACATTAAGTATCTTGAGACTAAAATCCGTTGCTTAACTTTTCAATAAACTAAAATATTTCGTTTTGAAGTTAATTGGGTTTTTCATATTAAATGTCGTCCCTTCTTGTTGTCTTTCATTGCGTCCCCCTTTTTCTTCCCCGCTCCTTAGTCCCTCCCCTTGTCACGCTTTCCACGTCTCCCCTCATTTTATGTTTCAAATTATGATGTTAGAGCTATAAGGGTGGTTTAAAGTGTTATGTCATGCCATGACTGTTTTAGATATTGAGATTGTTGCCTGATGCCTAATTCGTCTGAGCTTGCTCTGTTAGGCTATATGGTTGTGTGTGAAATGAATTCGGGTCTGATTAGGGCCGCAAACCCTATCAGGCTGTGTACATTGGTGGGATTGGGAGTCGTCCTTGCTAGTCGGCCGGTCTCGTGGGCGAATAGTGTGGCCTCACTTTCGTTGCACTGTGGAAAGATGACGTGATTGTTGGATTGTTGAGAAAATGGGGAGATTGTTTGCCTGCCCAGGCTATGAAATATTTTTGTGTTCTCGATGATATTTCTTAACTACATATAAAACTCGAGTTCACTTGTATGGATGACATAACTGTTATGAAATGTTTTCGGCATGAGCCCATTGAGTACAACAAGTACTCAGCCCTGCATATGTTTTCTCTATGTGCAGGTTGAGCGGGATGTTGCAGCGGATGGTTAGTGAGCTTTAGGAATTTCCGGATGCGTCGTGTCTTCATACATGGGCGTCATCCCATGACTCTCTTTGATACTTGTTATTCCGCTGCTGTGTTTGAAATTAATTTCTAGAAGTCTTCCGCACTATTTAATACTGTTTTATGACATTAAGTATCTTGAGACTAAAATCCGTTGCTTAACTTTTCAATAAACTAAAATATTTCGTTTTGAAGTTAATTGGGTTTTTCATATTAAATGTCGTCCCTTCTTGTGGTCTTTCATTGCGTCCCCCTTTTTCTTCCCCGCTCTTAGTCCCTCCCCTCGTCACGCTTTCCACGTCTCCCCTCATTTTCTGTTTCAAATTATGCTGTTAGAGCTATAAGGGTGGTTTAAAGTGTTATGTCATGCCATGACTGTTTTAGATGTTGAGATTGTTGCCTGATGCCTAATTCGTCTGAGCTTGCTTTGTTAGGCTATATGGTTGTGTGTGAAATGAATTCGGGTCTGATTAGGGCCGCAAACCCTATCAGGCTGTGTACACTGGTGGGATCGGGAGTCGTCCTTGCTAGTCGGCCGGTCTCGTGGGCGAATAGTGTGGCCTCACTTTCGTTGCACTGTGGAAAGATGACGTGATTGTTGGATTGTTGAGAAAATGGGGAGATTGTTTGCCTGCCCAGGCTATGAAATATTTTTGTGTTCTCGATGATATTTCTTAACTACATATAAAACTCGAGTTCACTGGTATGGATGACATAACTGATATAAAATGTTTTCGGCATGAGCCCATTGAGTACAATAAGTACTCAGCCCAGCATATGTTTTCCCTATGTGCAGGTTGAGCGGGATGTTGCAGCGGATGGTTAGTGAGCTTTAGGAATTTCCGGATGCGTCGTGTCTTCATACATGGGCGTCATCCCATGACTCTCTTTGATACTTGTTATTCCGCTGCTGTGTTTGAAATTAATTTCTAGAAGTCTTCCGCACTATTTAATACTGTTTTACGACATTAAGTATCTTGAGACTAAAATCCGTTGCTTAACTTTTCAATAAACTAAAATATTTCATTTTGAAGTTAATTGGGTTTTTCATATTAAATGTCGTCCCTTCTTGTTGTCTTTCATTGCGTCCCCCTTTTTCTTCCCCGCTCCTTAGTCCCTCCCCTCGTCACGCTTTCCACGTCTCCCCTCATTTTATGTTTCAAATTATGATGTTAGAGCTATAAGGGTGGTTTAAAGTGTTATGTCATGCCATGACTGTTTTAGATGTTGAGATTGTTGCCTGATGCCTAATTCGTCTGAGCTTGCTCTGTTAGGCTATATGGTTGTGTGTGAAATGAATTCGGGTCTGATTAGGGCCGCAAACCCTATCAGGCTGTGTACATTGGTGGGATTGGGAGTCGTCCTTGCTAGTCGGCCGGTCTCGTGGGCGAATAGTGTGGCCTCACTTTCGTTGCACTGTGGAAAGATGACGTGATTGTTGGATTGTTGAGAAAATGGGGAGATTGTTTGCCTGCCCAGGCTATGAAATATTTTTGTGTTCTCGATGATATTTCTTAACTACATATAAAACTCGAGTTCACTGGTATGGATGACATAACTGTTATTAAATGTTTTCGGCATGAGCCCATTGAGTACAACAAGTACTCAGCCCTGCATATGTTTTCTCTATGTGCAGGTTGAGCGGGATGTTGCAGCGGATGGTTAGTGAGCTTTAGGAATTTCCGGATGCGTCGTGTCTTCATACATGGGCGTCATCCCATGACTCTCTTTGATACTTGTTATTCTGCTGCTGTGTTTGAAATTAATTTCTAGAAGTCTTCCGCACTATTTAATACTGTTTTATTACATTAAGTATCTTGAGACTAAAATCCGTTGCTTAACTTTTCAATAAACTAAAATATTTCGTTTTGAAGTTAATTGAGTTTTTCATATTAAATGTCGTCCCTTCTTGTGGTCTTTCATTGCGTCCCCCTTTTTCTTCCCCGCTCCTTAGTCCCTCCCCTCGTCACGCTTTCCACGTCTCCCCTCATTTTCTGTTTCAAATTATGTTGTTAGAGCTATAAGGGTGGTTTAAAGTGTTATGTCATGCCATGACTGTTTTAGATGTTGAGATTGTTGCCTGATGCCTAATTCGTCTGAGCTTGCTTTGTTAGGCTATATGGTTGTGTGTGAAATGAATTCGGCTCTGATTAGGGCCGCAAACCCTATCAGGCTGTGTACACTGGTGGGATCGGGAGTCGTCCTTGCTAGTCGGCCGGTCTCGTGGGCGAATAGTGTGGCCTCACTTTCGTTGCACTGTGGAAAGATGACGTGATTGTTGGATTGTTGAGAAAATGGGGAGATTGTTTGCCTGCCCAGGCTATGAAATATTTTTGTGTTCTCGATGATATTTCTTAACTACATATAAAACTCGAGTTCACTGGTATGGATGACATAACTGATATAAAATGTTTTCGGCATGAGCCCATTGAGTACAATAAGTACTCAGCCCTGCATATGTTTTCCCTATGTGCAGGTTGAGCGGGATGTTGCAGCGGATGGTTAGTGAGCTTTAGGAATTTCCGGATGCGTCGTGTCTTCATACATGGGCGTCATCCCATGACTCTCTTTGATACTTGTTATTCCGCTACTGTGTTTGAAATTAATTTCTAGAAGTCTTCCGCACTATTTAATACTGTTTTACGACATTAAGTATCTTGAGACTAAAATCCGTTGCTTACCTTTTCAATAAACTAAAATCTTTCATTTTGAAGTTAGTTGGGTTTTTCATATTAAATGTCGTCCCTTCTTGTTGTCTTTCATTGCGTCCCCCTTTTTCTTCCCCGCTCCTTAGTCCCTCCCCTCGTCACGCTTTCCACGTCTTCACTATCCTTAGTAAGGGAGGTCGTGACAGCACTCGATCCCATGGGGATGAATAGTTGAAAATATAGCTTGTTCAATTTGTTTTTAATGTGTTTTCTATGTTTTTCTTGTAAGTGTTTTTGGTTTTTTCTCTTTTTCCGTATTTTCTTTTCATTTGCACCAACAGTTTTAGGTTGTTCGGGTCTTTTTTTAGTCTTCTTAGGTTAGGGTGAGTCAAGGGAGTAACCAGGCTAGAATCCGACGTGTTGCTTTTTGGTTTGTTCCTCCACGCTTGAGGACAACCATGTGTTAAGTATGAGCAGTTTGACAAGTCGTTTTCTAGACCTTGGTAACTGGTCAGTATGATGAGTTTAACATGCATATTCTGCAAGAAAAGTTGCGTAAGTGTCCAGGAAATGGTACAAGTCAGCAGGAAAGGAATCAGAGGATTCAAGTGATAAAGAACGCCAGAAGGGTGCAATACTGACTAGGATGCATGCCTAAAGGCTTGAGATGGAGAGGAGAGGACTGCTAGTAGACGACAAACTATTTAACGGGGGCAAAAGTGATAAATTTCAAGTTAGAACAACCCTAATCCTAGGGCAAGCCTCCCTATAAATAGAAGGGTCACATGAAGAATGAAGGGGGACTACTCATTTTAGAAGGCACACTTAGAAACCACTCACGGAAGTCTTAGTTCCGGAGCGGAGGCTAGCACCACACCTTTTGTTCCTCGCCACCAATCAGAATCACTTTAAGATCTCAGAGTTCCACCGCGATCATTCACCGTCAACTCCACCAGCCGTAGTAGTCGCCAGAATACCGTTTCATCGCCCAGAGTGGCAAAGCAATCTTTACATGCTTTCTTAGATTAACTTCGTATTACATTTTATTTCGTTGGATCTACAGTTGGAACTTAAATCTCTTGATGTTTTTGAAGTATTTTGTTGAGATCCAAATGTTATGATATGGAAGTTGGTTTTATTTCATCTTTTCGTTGCAATTTTTCCTAGATTAGTTAGATCCAGTTTTTTGCATGAGTTTTCGAAGCGTTGAAGTATGAATTCGTTTGAGTAGGCTAGATCTGAGTTTGCTAGTTAGGATTCTAAGTGTTTAATCATTCGATCCGAAGTTTACTGCATGAGATCTGAGTTTACGTGACTGTCGCCACCTTGCATGTTAGCCAGTATGCGTAATCTGGGATTATCAGTTGTTAATCTGATTTTTGTGCATTCTTGTTGGAGAAGAAAACATCCACATCCAATTTGTAAACCACTTTTACTTTTCAGCTACTTTTACCTTTTGTCTTTCACCTTTTGTCAGACTTTTGGCGGATCTGGCAGTTTATTGCATGTTGTTGTTATGTTTTACATTTAATGGTTGTTTATTGCATATTTAAATATATAAGCAAACGTAACAAAGTCTAAGTCTTTGTTTTAGTAGACCGGTTGTGGGCGTCGTCCAATTTAAGGTAATAGGGTCAGTTCTAAACAAAGAAAAAATAAGAATTTCACAACCTAGATAGGCCTAGACTACCTATCGCGAAAGGTTGCAATGTTAGTCCGATTATTTATAAGCCTTATTGAAATAAGATGACGTTGGTGTGGTATAACACTGAATGGATCTAACAGCAAGACGAGTCTTTATGCTATCTACTGAAAGATGAGGTCTTGATAATTAATTTCTTAATCAATGTACGTTAGCATTGAGCATACGATATTGAGTATCTACTACTTTGACTTACCAAAGGTGCGGGTTTTTCGTCACCCAACGATCCAGGTATATTGGGTAGTGGCGATCATTATCTAGCGGTGCTAGGATTGCTATTGCGTTGAATTGTGCGCGAGGAGAGTCTCGTTTGATAACATCCACAAGAGGAGCTCGAAACAAAGTTTTATTATTCGGAACCTAGCTAGTTGGAGTTTAATTACTCTATGAATAATAAATAAGAGTTTCTTACTAAGTCCACTCTCGAAGATTAAAATATGTTAATTAATTAAGTCCATAGCACACAATAATTAATTAATGCATGTTTCTATCTTAAGCGCCGGAAATAAATTAAATGCAATTAAAGGAAACCCGGAATACTTGTAATTTCGGATTTGGAAGGCAGTGCAATATTACGTCTGTAGTGGTTGCTTGTAATATTCCAATATAAGCTTATATTAAATTATGGGTTCAATTTAATTGGTAAAAAGCTAATTGGGTGAGGCTTGTTCCAAATTCTTCCTTAGATCCCTGACTGAGCCCAATATGTGACTTAATATAAATAAGAGAATAAAGGAGACAGAAAAGACACATTATTACTCTATCAAATTTTCGTCCCCCTCTAAGAAAGAGAGAGCTCGAAATTTTGCCTCCTCCGTGAGCTTAGTTCTGTCTTCGTTATTCAAGTCCTAGTATGTTGGTGAGATTTGCCCACACAAATATCAGCGTATAGTCCGGGACACCAGTCGGAAGATCCAAGGTCGAGTATTGAAGATCTTCACGTGGAGGCGGAGCAAGCCATCATCCATTCTTGATTGAATCAACGAGGTAAATTGGCTAATTCCGTAATAAGCATGTTTTAGGGATTTTATATGCTAAAGCATGTTTTAATTCAAGTTATGAGCATGATACATGTGATAATTACGCGAATAGAATTTGTCTAAATAATCTGCTAAATAGATCAAATTTATGTAATCATTATATGCTGCACGCTTCCGCTGCCAACCCCTTCAATTGGTATCAAAGCCAGTCTTTGGCTCTGATTATTTGGATTTAAATTTCCCGAAATTCATGTATGCATGTCCAATTTGATTGCGAAGAATGTTCTTGTGTTTTGTTTGGTTTTTAAGCATGTTGAACTCAAGAACTATCGAATCAAAGAACTTGAATTGCTCGAACGTACCACGTGCGATCGAGGTAGGGACGTCAAAACAGTGGGAGCCGGGGACTCGCGATCACGGGGCGACGCGCAGGCGAGCTAGGGCTCATGCGCGCCACAGGCCGAGACCGCATGACCCAGACGTACCCGAGTCAAGGTCGACACGGTGAAAGGCATGGCGCGGCAGTTCAAACAAAAACGTGCCGAGGCGCCGAGCCGCTAGACCGAGAACCCTAGGCGGAAGGGTCGAGAGGGATGGCGGCACTGGCCGAGAGCAGCCGCGCTGTCGCGCGAGTTGCTGGCCGGGAGCGCGCGCCACCCAGACAATCGGATAGGCCGAGACGGGGGTCCGAGCTGGCCGAGAGCAGGTGCACCATCGTGCGCTCTGCTGGCCGAGAGCTAGAGCCGCCCGACGGAACGTTGACCGAGACGTGTCGGCACCCGATGATCGACACATCCGAGACGGACGTCGAGACGCTGGCCGAGAAGTGCGCGCCACCACGTGCGCGCCTGGCCGAGAAGCGTCGGCACCCGACGAGCCGAGACGCCGAGACGGGGACTCGCCGCTGGCCTAAAGGAACCGCGCCTCAGCGCACGCTCCTGGCCGAGACGCTGGCGACACCCGACGAGCCACTGGCCGAGACACTGGCGCGCCACCTGTGCGCCGGTGGCCGAGATGCTGCGTGCGTCGTGATTCGACGCCGAACTCGTCGGATCTTCATCGTTCATCGTTCGTGCGAACCTCGTACGATGAGATAACAATGAAGGATTATTTTAATGATTATTTAATTATTTTATTAAAAGATAATATTAAAATATTATTATTTAATGGAAATAAA